>NC_056726.1:485539147-485819147 GCF_019279795.1 Protopterus annectens | reverse complement strand
TCATGTAGAAATCGAAGATAAAAGACCTTGGGGCCTATATTTAGAACATAAGGAATTGCAATGGCAAATTAGAATACAAGCTGATACGTGGCCTGGGATTAATGAGCGTAGTTCAATTACTCCTGTTTTGAAATTAAAATCATTAAATAGGAATAAAATAGTAGAATGACATTTTTAAATTACAATATAATTTTCTTAACACATAAATATAGAGTTTTAGCAACCATAATACAATATAATATAGCCAGTGTATATATATATATATATATATATATATATGTATATATATATATATATATATGTGTGTGTGTGTGTGTGTGTGTGTGTTTATTTATTTATTTATGCATATATACATATTTATATTAAAAGTGTATATACACACATTTTTAACATAATATTTATTTCAATATTTTTAAGTAAGTGTATAAGTTCATTTTGATACTGATGGATCATGGAAGTGTTTTATTTAAGTTTAACATGTTGATTATTGATTTGTTTATAATATGCACGTATATATATATATATATATTCTTAAATGTGATTATTTAGTGTTGTATGAGATAATCAAAATTTTAATACATTATGCTAGTTTTTAACATTTTTTAACTTTTATAGGTGAATACATACATAATATATATATATATATATATATATATATATATATATATATATATATATATATGTACCTTTTTTGCTGTCATATATTTTATCATATTTTATCATGTTATCACTTTTGTAATGTTATTTTTTTTTCATTAATATCGTTTTTATTTGTTTCATGTGAAGCATTAAGTGCACTTTAACATTCGTTATTAACATAGATTCTTTTATATATATGCTGGGTTAGGGACATGCTGAACTGTAATTATGGAGAGTCACATGGTGTTAATTTTCCTTAATGAATGAACCTGTAGTATAAAACGAAGTGAAGTCATGATAGATATTTTGTCTGATGAAGTTTAATATACGTTAAATGAAAGTGCTTACTTATGGATTAATTGATTTGTTATTTTAACCAAAATATCAGTGTTTAATAAAGGATTTGTCTTTCCAGCTTGGTGGCTCTTCGCTTGTAGTTGGTATAACATAGTTCATTCAGTTTTTCTCATGTTATGGTAGAACTCCACACTGACAACTTATCAAACTGGGTATTTGACATTCAATGAAGAGTAGTTAGAAAGGGACCTGAGGTTCTAGGCCAGTATCTTCCAGTGCCCCTTATCTGTAGCTGTCATACAATGACCAGTATTTATGTTCCCCTTGTGTACATTGAGTGTTCTTAAGGTTCATAGGTATATACTAGCCTAATGACCACCAGCACTTTTATAAGCCTAGCTGTGCAATCCAACTCAGTTTTGTCCCTAAGTATCATGGGCATCTATTAAGAGGGGGCATGCTATTTAGGAAGCTTCTAGAGGTTATGTGGTAGGTATGTTAGTCTGGGCATTATCATCTGCCTCTATCAAAGACATAGGGGCAAGATCCAGGGTAAATTTCCAATTTTCCATCCACTAGTCAAGGTTATGCTTAAGTAGGTTTAGGGATGGACTCTGCTTCACATGCATGGGAAGCCTGTTTCAGAGCATGGGGATCCAGTGAAGCCTGTTTCAGAGCACAGGGATCCTCTGAGACACACATCTGTTTCACCAACATGTCTCATTTATGTTACAAGCAAAATTTAAATCTTTGGCTCTAGTGGTTCTGATGCTGTTTGGTTCCAGCTCTGATGGGCCTTTTACACATCCACAAAACAAAGATGCCTTGTATGTCAGGCATAGATCACTTCTCGGTAACCTGTAGGAGACAGAGTATAGAGGTAGGGCTTTAAGGTGATCTGCATAGGACAATGTGTTTATACCCTGGATTCCCCTGTAAGAAACTGTGTGGGTGTTCCAACTGTTGCATATGTCTGGTCAGGTACATCCCTAAGGGGGAATTATAGTCAATGACAGATCTGATTATAAGGTTTGATGTCGACATTATATTTGGGTGGTATGTTTGCTTCCTGAATCAACAAATCTCCCCATGTTTCATATCAGTGCAGGTGTTTTCATGGCTGGGGCAGCAGTTTTTGGTATGTGTTGTTACTGTCTGTATAATACAAATATCACAGTTAGAGTCAATGAGTGCCCATAATCTGTAGTCCTTCAGGCAGATGTTTGGACACAGCATGTGTATATCATCTGTGATGTCCATCACTTAGATAATTGGCAGGAAAGGGCCTAGCAGACAGCCCTGATGTACAGACCTGATCACTGGAGCTGAGACACAGGTCACATCACACACGTGTCATCTCACTATGTTGAAATGTGTGATACACTGGTCTACTCATTTGGTGATATAGCTGTTTATGGCCATATATTATAGTGTTGATTAAATACCTCCGTGTGGATTTGTGTCAAATGCCTTGACCTCGTCAATTCACAGGATGATACTGTTGTCATCATGCATGCCCTCAATGACCTCTTTAAGTACATCAGATGTAATAGACATGATGCAGCATTAACAACTCACAAAGGTCTGTTGCACATAACCAGAATATTACTAGGGTACATGTAGAAAAGGTCCATGACATGTTGGTCTACCTCACAGTCGAGGAGAGTCAGGATGTCTCTATACATGCATGCATCAGGTGCTCTCCTCTCAACTCAGGTGGATGGATGTTGATGTACACCCTTGTATGGGAACACAGTCTGTGTGGAAGGTGTGTTGGAGTGTGTATTCAACCATATCAGGAAGGTGTATGTGTTGAGTCATGCCATAGATGATCTGTGATGATGTCATAGCCCATTGATTCTGTGTGAAAGCCCTGGATGTAGGTAAGGCAGTGTATATTGCCTATCATGATCTGGCCTACAGTTTTGACATAATTCTCCATGCAGGTATTGAGAAACCCTCCCAGCTGGGTATTAACCCTTACTTCAGTTGATGAGTAAAAGTATGTGTTCTGTCAGTAAGCCAATTGGTTAAACTTGGTGAATCAACCTGTACCAGTAGAGCTGTCATGACTGGCAAACCCCAGGGATCTGCGCTTACTGTTCAAAAATAGAGTCCAAACTATATGGCCTTTGGTTTACCAAGTTTTCTGATTCTTGCGTATTAGGTGCAGTCATTGAGTCCACCAATGATGATAATATAGTACAGGAGGAGCTAAGATAGACACCTGAATGGTAATAAAGTACAGGAGGAACTAACACACAACTGAATGGTGTCAAAGGCACAAGATCTACAAATAAATTCAGAAATGTGTGTTTATGTTATTCATCTAAAAAGTGGAATTCCATGATAAGCACAGCATTGACAACAGTCCTGCTTTGCAGAAGCCAAGTGATGCAAGCACTGTGAAAACATGTAGATGGTGGTCGAAGTACAGATTTCTAAGTGTCCACACTGGTATTGAAAGCCTATGTTGGGCACATCATAAGTCACACCATCATATTGAGATCTTAGAATTGTATGACAGCACTGCAGTCAAACCTCATCAGAACACTAATAAGAGTATAATTTTCTCTTTTGCATGCATCTCACCAGATGCAAGCAGCAGTTGGAAAGACCACAGAGATTTCTCAGCAAGATAACACAGGGCCTACAAGCCATACCATGATGTATGTGTTTAAATTAAGAGCCATGTCACTGTAATATTTATTGTCCTCCAGGCCACTCTCTGACCCTACCCTTGTGGGAGTACTGCATTCCAAAAGTCTGCTACAGCTGATAACATCATCAGTGTCTGCTGAGGTGAATATGGTGATAACAGTGCCTCACATGCTGGTGTAAAAGGCTCTCTGTAATGTGAAGCAAGAGAGGGCACACACACACACACACACACACACACACACACACACACACACACACATACACCTGACTGCAGTGAGAATAGAACCCCTACCTAAGTACACAGACCATACAGCACAGTACTTTACACAAGCGCCACATCACAAGTAGATGTTTACAAGAGTGTAGGTGAACTTATAGTAGATGACAGCAGGCCATGTGGGAGACAAGATGTTGGGTTGGCTGCATGACATTAATGTGTAGGCATCCGCAAGTATCACAATACTGTCAATCCACAGTATTGGAGCAGTAACTGTTGGGATACACAGTTCTGCTCTTCTGTCTAGACAAACACACATGCCCAGTTGACTGCAGTGAGAACAGAACCCCTACCTAAGTACACAGACTACAGAGGACAGTACTTTATGCTAGCACCACAGCACAAGTCTGACTTGGAGTGTCTCAGACAACACTTTATAGCTGATGACATCAGCAGTGTCTGTTGAGGAGAATATAAGTGTCCCACATGCTGATGTAAAAAGCTCTCTGCAATATCAAGCAACAGCTCACATGTACACACACATCCAGTTGACTGCAGTGAAAATAGAACCCCTACCTATTTAAGTACATAGACTACAAAGGACAATACTTTATGCAAGAACCATGGCACAAGTCTATTGCAAGAGTGCAGGTGAACTTATAATAGATAACATCAACAGGCCATGTGGGAGATGAGATGTTGG
Organism: Protopterus annectens; assembly: GCF_019279795.1. NCBI lineage: Eukaryota > Metazoa > Chordata > Ceratodontiformes > Protopteridae > Protopterus > Protopterus annectens. The sequence continues at coordinate 485,814,630 of NC_056726.1, read as the reverse complement.
GTAGACTGCATGAAATGGATATGTAGGCATCTGCAAGTATCAAAATACTGTCACTCCATAGTATTGGAACTGTGGGATACACACTTCGGCTTTTATGTCTAGACACACACATGCCCAGTTGACTGCTTAACGTACTGTGCCCTGTAGTCTGTGCCCTTAGGTAGGGTATTCTCAGTGCAAACACCACAGCACAAGTCTGACTTTTACAGGAGTGTAGGTGAACTTATAGTAGATGACATTAGCAGGCCATGTGGGAGACAAGATGTTGGGAGGCCTGCATAGGTTCAAAGGAGGCTACTAGTGTAATGGCCCTGGGGTATTTAGAAGCCTAGCCATATAAAAACACAAGTACCCTTATTCAGCATAGTTAGATGGTCATTGTTAGCAGAGTGATTTTGTGAGCAGCACAAACTGGCCATGTCCATGAGGGATACAGGTGCCACCCTAGAGGTAACTTTACAATCCCCCAACCAGTAGTCAAGTTTGCGCTTGAACAGGGTCATTGAGGAGCACTGCTTCACACACAGTGGGAGCCTTTTTACAGAGCTGTGAATTGCTGGGGGATATAGCTGTCTCCCCAGCATGTTCTGTTTATGTCACAGGCTAGGTTGAGAACCTTGGGGAAGGTTATTTTATCCTATTTGATTTGCAGATGTCCAACATTTCCAGTAGGGCAGGGTTTGAGACTGCTCTGACAGCTCTTTCATTCTTTCCATGTATGTCATGTTTGGAAGCCTTGGTTTCTCCCCAGCATAAACCTGTGTTTTCTCCAATTACTGCAGGTGTCTTGTGAGGTGCAGACAGAATTGAGCATTGCACTCAATTAGTGGCCTGAAAAGGGTAGAGTACAGCAGATGTATAACCACCTTGATCTTGGATGTGACGTCCATATGTCTGCTGTGTGCAATGTAGAATGTGCATGTCACCACTATGGACACATAGTGTTGTGAATATTGAGAACACATGTTGATAGCAATCTACACTTTCATCACTGTGTTTGAGCTTAGAGGGGGTGCTATGTATATCATAATTAGCAGGGGTACTTCAATGGCCAAAGGGGACAATTTCCCTTTGAAGGTTCAATCTGGCACCAATCATGTGTGTGTGTAAGCCCCTTCTGTAATATGTTACCCATATTGGGGACTCTATATGAGTGCATCCAGTTGCCAGTAATTTGCGGTCTTGGTAAACCACAAGCCATCTACCATTGTCTGCACTTCAAGGAAGTAGTCTGCAAACAGTTGAGGACAGAACCTTGTGGTATTCTAATGGTAAGTGGCTAGTGGTGGAGGTGCAGTCCCCAACTTTGACAGCGTGTATTCTGTCGGTGAGCCAGTTGGTTATCTATCTATAGTGTATGGCTTAATTCCCACATTTATTTATTTATTTTACATCTGATTACCGGGAAAGTCTGACTGGCTACAAGTCCTTTTTCAGCAGAGGCCTTGGGAGAAAAACTCCTCATAGTACATCAATTACATCAATTTAACATTTGATTATACAACGGGAGATCTTCATTTTCAGACATGATTGGGGGGATAGTGTCAAAGTTAGACAAAGGCCTTGGATAACTCAACATAGGTGGTATGTCCTGTTATCTCTCATTAAGGTCTTTGGGGTCAGTATCAAAGAAGTCCACAAGGCTCAATAAGCAAGATCTACCCTTGACAAAAAACAAAATGGGTCAGATCAAGTGTGGTGAAGGTCACCTAATTCCCTGTGGACATGGTCCATGCTGATTCCTTCCCTAGCCTTGCAGATAAGGCTTTTTAGGCATATGGGTCAATAGTTGTGTGATATGCAGTGCACATCAATATGGTAACATGCTGAACTACATTTGAAATTGCATGTTGCAGTGTGGTTGATATATGTGTGGAAAAAGTACTCAGACACTAGGCTTGCAATGCTTGGTGGGGCAACACATGGCTGTACTGTAAAGATGTGACATAATGTGAGATAGGGCCTTCAGTTTGTAATGTTTCCACATGTAGTATCATGTCATAGACAAGAAATGGACAGTAAACAGCAGTATTACATAATAATATTTAGTTTTCCATAGTGCGACAGGCAGCAGGTTTGCTCGGCAGATAGCTAAGCAGTAAGCAGTAAGCAAACATGAGCTGCATTGCTAAACATGTGTATCTCGCGTGAGTATATACTTTGCCATGTAGCTCATGTTTGCTTACTGCTTAGCTATGTGCAAAGTCTGACAGTTAGTATTGAGTCTATGAAACACACCTGCAGCTTAACTGACTCTGTGGCAGTATATATTAATGCACTGATACATTACTTTTTGGGGCCAGATGGCACTGGGTTAGAATCCAGGTGTATCTAATATTTTTAAATACTCAATTCATCAGCACTACAATGTCACCATAAAGCACCAGCAGGCAAAAATCTTCACGGAATATTTTATTGCAACAATAAAGTTAATCCAAAACACAGATCTCATTAACGATAAAATCATCCACAATACGTTTACATCTCTTACTTCATCATAATATTTTAAATACTTTTAATTACAGAGTGATATTGCAATGACATGAATTGTTTATAGTATATGTGTTACTGTGTGCTGGCAGTTAAGCTGCATTACATGGGGGTAACTGCAGCTGTTTGCCACCACTCACCATTGCTGCATGTTGTACAATTCACACCTCCACACAAACATGGAGCCCAAAAATTGAAGGGATCCATGGCTTTTCCAGCAACTTATGTGTGATTCTATTTTTTGACAAAATTAATGTGGAAAAATGGGGAGCAAGCAGTGGAAAGAACAAAGGGAAATCAACACAGGAATGTGCAGGAGTGGTAGGAAAGAACCATAGCTATCCATTTCTTTAACAATGTAAACTGAACATATGTCCAAAGTATTAACTGAACATATGTCCAAAATATTAACTGAATTTGGTCCATCACTTCCAGAGAGAATGATGACCACAACACAATCATGTTGTACAGCCAACTGGACCAAATCAAGTGCATCAAGACTTGTGTGCTAATTGGAGAGCTATGCATGGGACAATTTTTTTTTTTTGGTGGGACAGGTGTCTGTTTATTTTTTATCTGAGAGAGAGAGAGAGAGAGAGAGAGAGAGAGAGGAAAGTTGGGGAAGTGATGTCTTTATGTCTGGGTCAGGTAAGTTGGGTAGGTGAGGAAGCAATTGCAGACAGACAAGACAAGAGACAGGGACGCTGATGAACACAAAAGGTTGGGGGAAACCATGACTGGGGTGAGGGTGGGGAAAACCAGATCCCACGGTTGTCAAGCTGAGAGACAGTAATGACAGTCCAATGGGTGAGGACTCTGTTCTCATTGTCACCTCAGTCCACTTGTGACTGGGGTGCTTGATGCCTTCTCCTCTTCCTCCTACTACTATGCAAAATGATGGAGAGCAGCCTCTCCAGCTGGTGCAGGCACGCACCAATGGTGCAGCACACAACCCTACACACCATCCCTGGCAACACACTGCAGGTGATGAAATTATCACCTCCGCCACTGCTCCTGGAGGGTACCACTGGACCAGCCTCCATGGCAGGACTACCTGAGGGTGCAGCTAGTGCAGGGGCAGCAAAGGCAGTGCTGCCAGGTTGGCTCACAGGCATGCTGGGCATCAGTACTGGAGCAGGTGGAGGGGGGCAGGTAGATCCAGTTGGCCAACCCACCTGTGCTGTGACATATTTGGTGATGTAGTACACATGGATGGCATGGACACAATTTGACCAAACATAATAAAAATAAAACAAGAAAATTAAAATAAAGTAAAAAATATTTTTTACAATAACATAATATAAAACAATAAAGAAAATAAAGAAATATTCATAAAAGAAAGGATAAGGAGATGAGGGGTATGGCAAAGAGAGAGGTGATGAAGGCTAAGGATAAGGCATATGAAGAGTTGTATGAAAGGATGGACACAAAGGAGGGAGAAAAGGACCTGTACCAATTGGCTAGACAGAGGGACTGAGCTGGGAAAGACGTGCAGCAGGCAAGGGTGATAAAGGGTAATGACAGAAACATACTCACAAGTGAGGACAGTGTGTTCAGCAGGTGGAAAGAGTACTTTGAGGGGCTGATGAATGAAGAGAATGAGAGAGAGAGAGAGAGAGAGAGAGAGAGCAGGTTGGATGATGTGGGGATAGTGAATTAGGAAGTGCAGCAAATTAGCAAGAGGAAGTAAGGACAGCTATGAACAGGATGAAGAATGGAAAGGCTGTTGGTCCAGTTAACATACCTGTGGAAGCATGGAGGTGTTTAGGAGAGATGGCAATGGAGTTTTTAATCAGATTGTTTAATGAAATCTTGGAAAGTGAGAGGATGCCTGAGGAGTGGAGAAGAAGCATTTTGGTACTGATTTTTAAGAATAAGGGTGATGTGCAGAGCTGTAGTAACTACAGAGGGATAAAATTAATCAGTCACAGTATGAAGTTATGGGAAAGAGTAGTGGAAGCAAGGTTAAGAAGGGAAGTGACAATTAGTGAACAGCAGTATGGTTTCATGCTGGGAAAGAGCACTACAAATGCGGTATGATCTGAGGGTGTTGATGGAGAAATATAGAGAAGATCAGAAGGAGTTGCATTGTGGACTTAGGGAAAGCATATGACAGGGTGCCTAGAGAGGAGTTGTGGTATTGTATGAGGAAATCAGGAGTGGCAGAGAAGTATTTAAGAGTAGTACAGGATATGTATGAGGGTAGTGTGATAGTGGTGAGGTTTGCAGTAGGAGTGACAAAAGTGTTTAAGGTGGAGGTGGGATTACATAATGGATCAGCTCTGATCCCTTTCTTATTTGCAATGGTGATGGACAGGTTGACAGTCCACATGGACTCCTGTCTGATCTCATCTATAATGTTTGCTGATGACATTGTGATCTGTAGTGAGAATAAGGAGCAGGTTGAGGGGACCCTGGAGAGGTGGCAATATATTAGAAAAGAGAGGAATGAAGGTTAGCAGGACTAACGCAGAATATGTGTGTGAATGAGAGCGAGGCTAGAGTAATGGTGATGTTGCAGGGAGTAGAGTTAGCGAAGATGGATGAATTTAAATACTTGAGACCAACAGTTCAGAGTTATGGTGAGTGTGGAAGGGAAGTGAAGAAGAGTGTACAGGTAGGGTGGAGTGGGTGGAGAAGAGCACCAGGAGTGATTTGTGACAGATGGGTACCAGTAAGACTGAAAGGGAAGGCCTACAAGAGGGTAGTGAGACCAGCTATGTTATATGGGTTGGAGATGGTGGCATTAACAAAAGCAGGAGTCAGAGCTGGAGGTAGCAGAGTTAAAGATGTTAAGATTTGCATTGGGTGTGACTAGGATGGACAGGATTAGGTATCAGTATAATAGAGGGTTGGCTCAGGTTGGACAGTTTAGAGACAAAGCCAGACAGGCAATATTGCATTGGTTTGGACATGTGCTGAGAAGGGATGCTGGGTATATTGGGAAAAGGATGCTAAGGATGGAGCTGCCAGGTAAGAGTAAAAGAGGAAGGCCTAAGATAAGGTTTATGGATGTGGTGAAAGAGGACATGCATGTGATTGCTGTGACAGAGCAAGATGCAGAGGACAGGAAGAGATAGAAATGGCTGTTCCCGTTAGGGGTCGCCACAGCGGATCATCTGAAAGAAGAAGAAGATTCATAAAAGAGAAAAGAAAAGAAAAAAACAAAAATTATTTTTTCAACACATAATATAAAATAAAAATAAAATAAAATAGAGAGATAAGGGTTGGGGTGAGAGAAACAGAGAGATAATACAATTAATAAAAAAGAGAGATAAGGGTTGGGATGAGAGAAAAAGAGAGATAATACAATTATTTAACTCTATTACCTTAACTTTTACAATTAGGACTAGTACCTTCATATTTGACATACAATGCATTAAGTACACACCTCCTAACAGATGCATACTATACTACAGATTGCAGCAGGTAATCCTTGAACTGTGCATATATTGCACATATGCATGTTCCAATTACACACATTACAGTTTACAGCAAGCCATTTGTGCCACTGGTATAGGGGTTTCAATTTAATGAAAATATTATTTAAGAAATAACAGTGTAATTGTGAAGTGCGGTATTTGAACTCACAACCTCTAACTAAAGTCTAATTTTGGACTCTTACAATTGGTTTATGCTACAGACTAATGAATGCATACTTGCTTTTACAGTTGGGATATGCATCCGCAATTTGGTACAACTCTGTAAAATGGCAAAAAAGCTATCTTTAACTTTTAATGCCACAATCACACTACTCTTCTGCTGCATACATACCACATGCTTCCCACATTCTCGCCAATCTAGCCGTATGGACTCTGACATTGCACTCCCGATCACTGGAAGCTGTGGAAAAAACAGAAAAGATCAGAACACCATTATGCATACCACTCTTGCCTATATTCAACTTTCTAAGTCTTACAAGTACTCTCTGTATTTGATACTTTGTATTGAGGAATTTAGGAATGAGGACATCCCACAACAGTCAAGTGTATCCCTCTTCCTCCTCTGTAGGTCACTGAAATTATGTCTACATTGCTTTCCAGTGTGTAGGATACCTGTGGCACTGGATACAGCCCGGGCTAAACTATCCCAAACATCAGACTTGTACTGGGAGCCATAATAGTCCCCCTGCAAAAGCCTTTGGCTGGGGTTCTTAGCTAGGAGTCCAAAGAATATCTTGGACTCCTGGACATTCCACCAATGTGCCTTAAACCTGGCTCCTTCCCCACAAATGCCTGCCACGGATCTAGAGCAATGGAGACTGATGCTTTCCCATTAATTCCAGTTATCACATTTACTGGAGTGCACACACTGCTGCACTCTACTTACCATCTTGCAAACGCATTGCTCTGGGGTGTACACCCCCAGTGGTTTGTGTAATGGTAAGCAGAGAGCAGCAGTGGCAAGCATTGAGGAATTTGATTCAACTATTGCAATTGCAAGGTTAATGGATGTACAGGCAGTTGTATATGTGTCTTAGGCAAATGTGAAGGCCATGCAGGTTCCGATAGCAGCATTACACTTACAGGAATATAGTATACATTATACTCACAGTCATACATCTGATTATAAATGTGAAAATACACAGATAAATCAATAAATAACTGACAATAATACTGTCTCATCCCTCATATATATAATATCAGCTCCACTATCTAAGGTGTTATAAGTGAGAGTGACTATAATGGGAAGTGGAACAACAGTAAAAGTGTATGAAATATCCTGTATTAGAACACAGGACCATGTCTATGGCAGTCCTACACTTACACATATCACCACAAGAAAGTTGAAATAGTAGTTGTCTATGTTTCAGTTCATTACTATAAACTAAAAAAAAAGTTGCACACCCTATACTAGAACCCAGGACCATCTTTACTCCAGCCCTACAATTCATTCTTAAGGTCTAGCTGCTAACCGCCATGCAATGCCACTTAATGGGTTTGTGCAATGCCAAATAGCATTAATTGAATGTATCCAGATTCTGTTCTTGGCTGTCTGAGTCCTGTCTGCTTCCTGGGTGATCCAGTTGTCCAGTCTGTGCACTGCCATGCTTTGTGCAATCGAAGTGCAGCCAAACCTTTATTTCCTCCATTCCCATGATTGCGCTACACCCTGCATTCCACAAATACTGGCCCCCCAAAAAAACAAGAGAGACAAACAAAGACAGAAAAAGAAAAAAGGGGGCAAGTATTTCAAATGACAAAAATCAATGTATGACATACACACAAGAAAATGATGTCTCACATGAGATATGTCTACATAGATCTGGATTTGAATTATCACTCCAGTGCCTCTTCAGAACACAGGATGGGTGCCTTATCCCTCTTGGTTGTGTGCAGATTGAGTTCAGTTCTTTGCCACACAAATAGCTTTGCAACAAACTGCAACAGCGATATCAAACCATACAAGTGTTATTTGTACATGTATTAGTTTTGGATGTAGTGCACCTAGTGATCACACAACCTGTCATGATTATTGCTTGCAAATATACAGCTCTGACTTAACTGAAGAAGGACCAACAAACACAGAAAATTATTTGTCCATTACTCTGAGATATGCAGTGTGTAAGCCATTCTATGTCATTGGCCTTAAAACATATTATTTCCAGTTAATATCCTCACACATTATGAGTTGTCAACAAATGAAGGGCAGGTTGGATGTTAAGGAACACAGCCTGTGAATTGTGTGCTGCTTACTTACATTTCCAGCCTTACATATAACACTTTGTAGATCTAACCTGGCATACCCAGTGGAAGTAAGGCAGCCTGCAGTGCTGTTGTGTTTTCCTTCTCCCAACCAGTAATCATTCACATTTGCAATCCATCAACAACAAACACTGAGGAAGTGCCTGCTGCACTATGTTTACATCTCATACACTGATCCAATTGTTTGGGATTCAGCAATTTTAATGGGTTCACACCTCATTTCCATCTTCACCATGCTAACAGGCCTGAATCTACACCATATAAAAAGGTAACTGTGTAGCTAGGCAAACTGATGGTGAGGAGACTTGTTTATGTTGGGAAGACTGTACATAAGCTATTTCTTCCAGATATATCTGTACAAAGGGTTGTAGGTGTGGCACAGGCTGACATGCATGACTGCCTCCACCATGTTGCCAATTCAATGGATAAGATGAATGACACATTGGAATGAGGGGTGTCTGTGATGGAGCAAAGGGTGTCCGTCATGAAGGGGAATGGCTTCCTTGTGGGTGTAGGCCAGCCATATTATCTGCTGTTAGCCAATATGGCCATGTCTGATCATGGTCCCATAGTGGCAGTACTTCCAGTGCTCTGTCAGGGAGTGTGCTGTCCACACCCAGACATGGCAGGTCATGGTCCTGGTTATCCCTCTGAAGGCAGCTTGTCCAGTAGACATCATTCATGTTCAGGTAGCAGCAGTGCACCTGACCGTGGGTGTGGATGTGTCAGTGCAACTCCTGGTAGAGCCAGTTCTTGTGGTCAGGGATGACAACGATGAACTACCACCTCTTCCATGCATGGCTCACACCTGTCCAACATACTAAGATGTAGAGCCAGCACAGAGCTTGGCTATGTTCATGCTGACACTCACAGACCGATTTCACCTGGAGGACACCTACAGACACACACACTACAGACAAAATAATTTTTAAGCTGCACCATGTAACTAACTGGCCATTTGTTGGTTTATCCACATCTGCCTGCTTCTCTTTCTTACTCACACAGGATGTTGTGTGTGTTGGAGGTGCTGACACAAAAGGTTGGTGAGTGTGTGTAAGTGATGATAACTGAATCCATAAGATAGAAAACAGGAATATGGCACAGAGATACATAAGCTTTGTGTCTGATGCTCAGGGTGCATAGCTGAATACAGTGCTTAGTATATCTGCATTTGTGGTGTTGAACTGGTAATTTTACCTTTAACTTACATTAGCCTTGGAAAGTTACACAACTGACAAAATTGCAATTTCCCAAATGTATTGTAAATGATCTTGTGAAGGTTACAGAGTCAGAAACTCCAATGTTTATCATTACTTTCTAACTTCTCTCTTTAATGATTTCCCAGTACAAATGTATGGTGCTAAACTTGAAGCCATGCAGTGACCATCACTACTTTTGAGGGATATGACTGTGTGAATCTTTGATGCCTGAGGCCTGCTACTTAATAATGAACACATATAAGTCACATAAGTTTTTGTTACAGAATTTTTGTTACAGAAATAATCTTAACATGTCACAGCAATCTCCCACATTTTACTTGCTTACAGTACCTATTAGTGAAATACAAGGATATGCCATTCACTCATATTGTTACACAATACACTCCAGGTTCGAGACTTACTTTGTAAATGCAGCAGTTGACACAGTTGTAATTCAGATGCAATCAGTACACAGTCAGTACATGGGGAGGTAAAAGATGTGTGAGTTGCCTGGCATCAATGTTGCTATGTGTATGTGTACGTGTGTAGGAGGAAGGTTTTAGGCTCCTATGTGGTGAGTGAGTGTGCTATGTGTTGTGTCTTAACCAATTCAAGGGGCATACTGAACCTGCCTACAGCCAAAGCAGCTGGTGGTTCCCCCTCTGACTCCTCATCTGCCTGTGGTTACCTTGGCATTGGTGGTGGGATGTGTGCCCCTTCTCCTTGCTTATCCTGTTTCCTCAGGTTGATGTTGTGTAGCATGGCACATACTGTGAATAATTCTGCACATGTCCATGGGTTGTGCTGCAGGACTCCTCCAGCTGTATCTAAGCACCAGAACCGTGATGTCAGCAGCTCAAACACATGCTCTATAATATTTCTGGTTTAAGTGTGTTCTCAGTATAACTTTCTTCTGTTGGTGTGTGTGAATTTCTGATGGGTGTTCTCAGCCACAGTTCCAGTGCATAGCCTTCATCCCTCTGTAAATTAACCTGTGAGATATCCCCCCTAGCAAACATCTGGTACAGTTGGCATAGTCCCTAGTGATAGAGGGTAAAGAAACCACTGGTGTGAGGGATACTGATCTGATAAAAAGTACATTTGTAGTAGGAACTTACTATAATTATACATGTTTTAGTAAATTCAGTGTTGACTCCAAGGATTTTCTGCCTGCAAGACCCCAAAGTCTGGCATGAATACCAGAGCTCTCACCCTCCCTCATTCTCATGGGACTCCATCCTCTTCTGACTTCAAGATGTCAGTAGTATTAAGGGTAGTCAGCCAGTGCTATCTTTAAATCTTTCTTGCCCCCGACGGCAGCCATAATTTCATTAAGTCCAGAACATGACCTGTGCTGTACTAGGAGGACATCTGGAGGAGGATCTAAACAAGGAGTAGAGCAAAGTAAATGGGTACCCACCCCAACACCAACAGCGTAAGTCATCTAGTTCTGGGTGTCATTCCAAGAGTCACTACTGCAACAGTGAATTTTGTTGTCTGCTACTCCTTATCCTGTTGCAAGCCAACCACCCACCACTGCAGGATGGCTGAGGCAAACCTTACTCTACCTCTGAACATGGTCCCTAAATTGTAGTGTCTGGCATAGGCATGCCCTAATGACTGGATTGTTGCTTCCACAATGGCTTGGATGGAGATCCCCTAATGAAAACTGTGGTATGAGGTGAGCCCTAACAGAGATAGGGACTTGTTTTCCGTAGTGTAGGTAACAAAAGGCAATCTGTTGGCACAATGGTGCAGTGGTTAGCATTGTTGCCTCATAGCAAGAGGTTCTCTGGTTCGAATCTCAGCTGGGGTGCCTTCTGTGTGGAGTCTACATGTCCTCCCTGTGTTCGAGTGGGTTTTCTCTGGGTGCTCCGGTTATCTCCCACATTCCCCAAGACATATTGCAGGGAGATTGGACACTCTAAATTGGCCCTAGGTGTGTGTGTGTGTGTGTGTGTGTGTGTGTGTGTATACATGTGTGTACCTTCTGAGGAAGGTTGGGCACCAGGCTGGCAAATCAACATCGTAAAACTCTACTGCCACTCATTCTGCAGACCAATGAACCACTGTGGTGAACCCTAACAGGAGCAGCCAAAAGAAGAAGAGGCAACAAAAAGCAATCCATTTGGAAATGGGTTGTTTAAAAAGCAAAAAGAAGGGCATTCTGTCAACAAAGAGCTGGTCTGACTATCTGTTTTTGTTCTATCTGTTAAAATCTCAGCTGCACATGCACATTAAGGGTAATGCAACTCTCCTCCTACTTTTTTTTTTTGTAGATTAGGCCATCCAGCTACCATTTTCTTTATTTTCACCACAAAAGTTTAGTTAACACTTTCAGCATGAAAATATGGTTACTGCATAAGATGATCCTGTCCTTATGAAAAAACAAGAAAGGTTCTCTGTGTGAGAGCCTGTATTTCAGAGATCTATCTAGCTGATTTCAAGACAAGCCAGTTTTCCAGGTCAGCATCTTGATGAGGACTGAAGCAGCTGGTTCACAGAGTAGCAAGGTTAGCTTATCTTTCACAAAATTTAGATCCCAGAGAGGAGCTCTTTCCTGTGTTCGGCCCTTTAGCACAGCTGCCTGTGAAGCAGTCCCTTAATGCAGGATTTAATGGCAGCCAAGCAGATATGGATGAAGCATGTACTCAGATACACAAGGCAAGCCTGTTTTGAAAAGTTCTGACAAACAGTTAAACCAAGCATAGCTGTAAGTAGTCCTTGTGCCTTCTGTGCAAGCAGCAGAGGGAGAAACATTTCTACCTAGCTATATACGATTTTCCTGGTCATCCTCAATGTGCATAACACATCTTCAAAAAACATGTGCCTGGTTGAGATAAGCACTAGTTAATCCAGCCTGCAAATGTAAGATCCTCTGGTAAGATCCTCTGGTTGGGATGTATAACAAGTCCCCTACTGTGAGAAGAGGGTCTATGTGCTGGGGCAGCTCCTGGGGTTTCTACATGGCAATGCTCAGTAGGAGGGACAACCAGTACTGCATGGGTGAAAACAGTAATAATAAGATGACCCTTAGCCTAGTAACCTCCTATGATCCTTGGCCTCTCCTTTCTGATCTTCTGCAATGCAATAGGGATAACAGGAAAGGGAGGAGGGCTAAGCATACAGAAAATGACTTTTTTTATGGAATGGAGAAGGTCACCTAGGTCATCTTCTCTAGGATCCTGGTGCAGAGATTCCTAAGCAGTTTGTTTTCTCAAAAAGAGAAGTCTTTCAGGATTTGGTCCACAACTGGTGAGTTCTAAAAATAGACCTTTTTTCTTCTTAACATCCATTTGTTGGGGGTCCAGTGATAATCTGCTTAGTTGATCTACCAGGATGTTTTCCTGGCCTGGAATGTATTGAGCCATCAGTGTCAGCCCTGAATTTTGTGCCACCTCTCACACCTACACTGCAAGTTTGCAGAGTAGGTGTGTGCGTCTTGCATTGTTTGTTTACATATCACATGTGTTATTGTATGTTGTCAGCATCAGGGGCCATTGATGGCTATGATTATTGCTATAATTTATTTTATATGTACCTCATGGCCATTCACTTGTCCCTAATGCCCCGGGAGGACCCCTGAATGGGCACCCCAAACAGTATCTGCTGTATCTGTTGTTAGCAACATGGACCCTGTCTGCAATCTGAAGGGTTCTCTCTTGTTGAGTAGTATACGCTTTGTCTACCATGCATGCTCATTCCTTATGCAAGGAAGCAATGAAAACACTTATTTGCAAGCAATGGAGATGGTGACACCACTGCTCCTCAGGTGTGCAGCCCAGCAGCCTAAGAAACTCCTTAGCTGCCATGTTGTGGAGACTGGCAATCTTGACATTCTCAGAAAGGAACAGGATCTTGTTTGGAAATTTTAGGACTACAAATGTGATAACCTTATCCTATTCTAAAACAAAATATTAAAATTAATTTATGGCCACACCTCCCCGACCCTGATAGAGCAGCAAATGTCAATATGGAATTCTACACCCATTTAGAAAAAGGAGTTTTTGAATGTCGTGGAAAATTCAAAAACCATCTTGGTGGTCCATCACCACCATAAATAAACTACTCAAAAGAAACTCCTTAAATTATTTAGTAGATCAAAAACCTGTCTTCTCAAAGATATCAGAAGCATTACAAAACAATAAAAACTGAACACTATCAGGTCCACTAAAGGAGCTCATGAACTTAGGCTGGCCCCTGAAGCCAAAAATAACAGTGGCTGTTGTGTTTGCAGTCTTTATTTAACTATGTTTGAAAACTAATATCCAGGTGCCTCCGCTCCAACAAACCAGAGATAAAGTGATAAAAAAACAGCGTAGGCAAGGCTCTTGGTTAAAAGACAAAGTTTTAATAAATACACAAGCACTTTTACCAAATACTTCATCGGGTGTAACATAAAATGTATAAAAGCACCATTTAAAACTTGAATTTATTTTGTTATGTGATTTTCACTCAAACATTTAAAGAGACATATCCCAAAATCAATCCATACGAAATGTATCTAATGGATATGTATGTGTAAAACAATACATGCTTCGGCAACCAATATATATATATATATATATATATATATATATATATATATATATATATATATATATATATATATATACATATAACCATGAAGGTGGTCCCCTACTATTCGCTTTCTATGTAGTGGTCTAGCTTTTAGAGCAGGTCTTAATAGTATGCAATCATTCAAGCCATGACCAGTGTTTGCACTCAATCTTATAATCCATTGGGCTTCCATTTCCTCCATTCTCAATCTAATATTCCCTCCCCTCTTATTGCATAGTTTATTCCTATGACCAAAAAACTAAAACAGTGTGTAGTGTCCGCACTAGCCACATGTTTGGCCAGCGCATTAAACGTACTTCTCTAACCTGTGTGGTATACATGTTCCCTGATCCTGTTTTTGCAGCAAATATTATGTTGGGAAGACTGACAGGGTGCTGAGACTCTAACATCAGAGCCACCTGCACCAGTAGGCATGTGGTATACTTAGCTATGTGTAAAGTCAAATTGCTCACGTGTATCTGGGTGTAGAAAACAAGAACTACCATTGATATATGTGCAGAAAGAACACTTCCTATATGGGATGGTTGTCCCTTGTATGACTGGCCTATTAACATCTCTCGGGACACAAAGATGTCTCCTTAGGGACTTCTTATTTCTGAAAATAAACTGGGGTATAGGATCTAAATATTTACTAACTTGTTCATCTGTTATTAAAATGTTCCAATTTTTCTTTATAATACTAGTATACTGACTAATGTTACTGGAATAACAAAATTACATCCTTACATTATTTTGTCTTTTGCTCAGGTTGGAACTGTTAACATCCTGCCTGGGTTCAGAAAAATAGGGCTTGGCTCTGGTGCTTCTCATGTTTATCACGTTCTGTATATTCTTCTGTATCAGTTGTTCTTCCTTACTCTACCACTACTACCAGGAATATGGCTGGTGGGTCTGAAAACACCGAACTGGATTATAATCCACCTTCCGTCATTGATTGGACTGTATCCAGCACTGAACACTTTCTATCCAAGGTAAACAAGCAAGTTAATCCACTACTTGATAGTGTATTAGAAGAAAAAACGGAGGTTACACAAAGCGTGGATTTTGTTATGCTCAGAGGTCATCTTCTTGCATTGGAAAAGGAACTCTTTAGATTAAAGAGACTTCAATACCAGAAATTTCATATGGAGGTATGTCTGAAGGAAGGGGTCATACCTAGGGGCATGAGGGTTTTGAAAATGCCCTCTCAGATCAACTGTGAGCCGTTTCTGCTTAGCGAATGGCAGAAATTGAACTTTAACACCAGCATGGGATATTTGCAACTTTTAGATGCTTCAGCTGACAGAGAAATTGCTTTGGTGTTGACTGCTATAAAAAGTAAACATGTTGAACTTTATCAACGTTTTAGTGCCAACGTTTTGGATAAATATGTTTGTGAAATGCTGGAAAGTGTGAGTGTTTATTCAAGGAAGCTTTTGCAAATAAAATTAAAGTGCAATAGAGATAAACGGGACTTTGCAGCTGGGAATATTTTTACTTGGCCACATTATACTGAGAGTTCTCAGGATGTCAGTCATGCAAATGCGAGAGCTAGAACCAATCAGGAAGGCAGTTCGTTGGAATCCAGTCAGGAAATGCAGACTGACATAGAGAAGCAACAGGGTGCTCGACGGAAAATGGTTACCACTGTAGCACAAGTCCACAGAGAGGAGACAAGATTTGGGCCATTAACAGGAGATTCTCTTGAGTCTTTTTTACATCTGTCTTGTCCTCAGAACATTGCCTTCCCGCTGCCGATGAGAGAAGGGTCCAATACCAGAGGAGGTGGACAACAGAGATGCAAGAATCAAGTACAGAACAAACAATGAGCCCATACACTATCAAGAAAGCATTTTTAAATGCCAAGACTTAGATGAAGAGATTTCAGTATTAAATAGAGGACTCTCGTTTATTCCAAGTGCAGATTCTAGACAAAGTTGATACTGTCAGTATATACTTAATCTGTCTGAAATTATATTGGACATTAATTTAAGCATTAAATTTCGAGTAAACTGCTTAATGTTTGGTTGTGAGACATTGGAAACTAAACAAAGTTTGTTCAAAAAAACAATTGCATTTACCCCCAAGTTAAATCCTTTGATTCAAGCTTTTGAACAGTTATGTTTAAATGATGTGTATGACTTGTTTCACAAGCAGCACTTTAATAGGAAAAGTTTTAAGTATTTAAATTACAAAGAGCTAAACGCTCTGCTTTTGTCAAATTAGGAGACGAATATGACAATTGTGATTCAGCCGGCCAAGGGTGGGCAAATAGCACTGTCATAACTATCTCTATCCAGCACTACTATGTATTTAATGTTAAGTAATCATGCTTTTTACACTGTGATAACACGAGCCAAAGTTAATGAGATGACCATGAAGGTGGAATCTAGAATTAAGGAGTTGAACTTTTTAGGAATGATAGATGAGAGTTTATGCCAGTATTTCATTGTTTCACACCCCTCTATACCTATGATGCAGGGATTACCAAAGGTACATAAGGATAATTTAAATCCTCCTATGAGACCAACTGTAGCTGGGCCCAATTGGTGTACTGAGCCTGTATCTATATATATATATATATATATATATATTGAGAAGACCTTGAGACCCATGTTGCATAAATCAGAATATATACTAAGGGACATGGAACATTTCCTTAAGGATCTGCATGCATATATTTCTGAGAATGGGCTTGGAACACAGGCGCTATCATTAACGTTAGATGTGGTCTCATTATTTACCACCATCCCCAATGAGTTGGGCATAGAATATGCAATTAAATATATAGAGTCTAATTTATATGCCAATAATACTAAAACAGTGCAGATAAGGGAGTTATAAAACATTATTTTCTAATACCAAAAGTAATGTTTAGAGAATCCATCTATTGGCAGGTCAATAATGTAGCGATGGGCACCTCGTGTGTGAACAGCTACTCCATTGCAGTGATGGTCACGTGGGAAGGAGAACATTTAGTAGGAGGTCCCTTTAATAAACACATTTTATTTTTCAGGAGGTTTGTAGATTACCCTTTCCTTTTATGAGAAGGTACATCTGAAGTGCTTACTTAAATAGCACCACACACTTTCTGGCATTTACAGTGCAACGGTCTGATATGAACATTGACTTCCTGGATGTAACTATCTTTAGGGATGATAGAAATATGCTCAGTACTAAATTACATATGAAACCATGTCGGGTTAACCATTTACTTAGTAGAGAGAGCATGCATCCACATTATGTTTTTAGGAATGTGGTCCAAAATCAGTTCTACAGGGCGTCTAGACTGAATGTCAGTAAGAGAGACTTTCAACAACAGATACATACCACCAGCATGGAATTAGTACATAGAGGGTATGATAAAGACATGATACAGAAGAATATACAGAATGTGGTAAACATGAGAAGCACATGAGAAGCACCAGAGTCAAGCCCTATTTTTCTGAACCCAGGCAGGATGTTAATAGTTCCAATGAGCAAAAGAATGAATAATGTAAGGATGTCATTTTGTTATTCCAGTAACTTTAGTCAGTATACTAGCATTATAAAGAAAAATTGGAACATTTTAATAACAGGGTCTGAAAATAAACTGGGGTATAGGATTTAAATATTTACTAACTTGTTCATCTGCCTGATGAAGTTTGCAAATGCACAGATGAAAAGCGTTTAACCATTATAATAAATATAGAGTTTAGTCTGAGTCCTGGCTGTTTTTTGTGTTATTTTCACAGTTGGTTGTTTGCTTGTTGTGTTTTACTAAAAAATAGGTCATTAGATTATGCCGTAAACTACTTTAATGCAAAATTCCTAGATACCCTCTTTAAAACAAAAAGAATGAAATGTAACCATGTATCTTGGCTATCAAAACAAACAACTAATGGACGACTCATCGACAGATCCATCACAGAATCATATGTGCCAGTATTATGGAAAAAGTCTTTTACCATCCCATTTCATAAAGGAGGTAACTCCTACAAAGTATCTAACTACCATCCTCTACTGTAATCTGCTCTGCTAATAGTCTCTCTCAATTTGAACATATAACTCAGGAATCCTTCTCATCTATCAAATCTTGGTTACCAGTTCCAAACTGTTACTCAACCCCCCACCTCAAAAAAAAAAAAAAAACTTTTCCTTTTTACCCCAAAACACTTAACCTATAAAAATATAAATTTACAGCCCTTTCTCAAAACAAAAACAAAACAAAATCTAAGTAGCTCCTTATACCAAACTCTTAAATCTGACCTCCATATCTATAACAACATAAAAAAAAATCAGAAGCTAGGAATGCTCTACAGACAGAAAACTTCTTACTCACATCCACCAAAATCACCCTAGCCACCAGCTGTTATCCTTACTCTTATATGGTGCTCTTATTATAGCAAATCTCAACATCTCTATAAAACTAAAACTTTAATCATACAATAATTTGAAGGGCTGAACAGTGATTGGTAGAGTAGGTTGTACTACTTCCAGTCATTTAACTGGCTAGAGCTCTCACACCACCTTAGCAAATAAGAGCTTATAACTACACATAATACATAAGCCATCAGACTGCCCAGCCCTTAGCACTATACTCCACTACTAAATACCCAAATGACCCCTTAGGTCAGAGGATAAGCAACTGCTCTAAGTCTACAAAGCCAACAAAACAGCAGGACAAAGTCTCCACTCCTACTCAGCAGCCAAAATATGGAATACCCTACCTTTAAACATTAGATCCAACCCAAATAGACTAAAATAATTTCTTACTGAATCCTGAATATGCCCCTGTTCAAAACCAGGATGAAATTTCTAACTAATATATTGTATTCCATCATTCCTACCTAACCTATGCCTGCTTTATAAACTTTTCTAGTTCCTCACTTTTCCTTCCTATTTTCTATACCATGAACTAATGTCATGTTCCGAACGGTGCACTAACTCCTATGCCACATTGTAACTATGTATGTTTCTTTTATTCACCTATGAATCATAATTATAGTGATTACTGTAATGTAAAATGCAAGTTCCACTGTATTTAATGTAAAGTCTTACTAGTAGTTCGTTTATGTATTGTCTTGTGTAAACTTGATGCCTGGGCCTCTGTTTACTGGGAAAGTCCAACTGGGTCAAAAGTAAGCATTTTTAGCAAATGTCAATAAGTAAATAAACAATTAGAAAAGCCCTGAAGGTTCCTAATAAAAATATTATAGGCCTAAATTCCCTGAGCTAATAAAAGAGGCTGGAAGCTCTATCCTTTTATTCAATGTCTCATAAACTTTTGAATGGAGATGTTAAGCGCACTGTTCCATTACAGACCTATTTGTCCTGACAATATCTCCACAATATTAAAACCATGGGCCTACATTTTCACCAACAGATAAAACAAAGTGGAGGGATAGGTTTATTGTTCTGTCTTTCGGCTTTTCCCGGTTAGGGGTCGCCACAGCAGAACTCCAGTCCGCTAATGATTGGTAGTTGATTTTTACTTGCCGAGTTACCAGCCCCTGACGCACAACCTTCAACGAAGGTACGCCCATTCATGCATGTCCCATATTCCAAACCTCTGGAATAAACTTCCTGCATGTTGAGCAGTAAGACTCACCATCTCCTTTAAACTTAGCCTATTCCCAACTATGCCCATTCACGCATGCCCCATATTCCAAACCTCTGGAATAAACTTCCTGCATGTTGAGCAGTAAGACCCACCATCTCCTTTAAACTTAGCCTATACAGGAGAAGCAGCCACAAATTTACTCCAGGACTGACTGGTGTGGCCCTGCTAGAAAAAGGAGTTAGGACATTAAGGAGGATACTGGCAAGGCTGTTAATGCTGAGGTGTTTGTGTCATTGGAATATCTATGAAAGAAAGGCTCTCTATTCTTGTGAGTTCAGGAAGGTAGCCTATGTGGCTGAAATCAGTTGGGATATCTGGAGGTTAAAGGATAAGCCTACCCTCTGAAACCAGACCATGGAAATTAGAATGTCTCTCTGGCAAAAGAGAAACCTGAATCAGGCAATTACTTAGGTAAGAGTGTACATACTTTTATCCCGAAAAAGGCAATCCCTGTAGACTGGCATTTTGTTAAGATCCTAGGAGCAGTAGTCAAACCACAGGGGCAAGGCAGTAAACCGGTAATGTAAACCCCTGCTTGAAATCATCTGAACTGTTTGCTTGTCTTCCCAAACTCTAGGGATATGAGGTAAGCATTCTTCAGGTGCAGGGCCACCACAAGGTCTCCTGGGAAGAATCAAAAAATGCAAATTCAGCATTCTGGACTTTGGAAAGTAAACAAAATTCTATTAGCACCAAAAGCCCGGTATTGGCCTCCAAGAGCCTTCTTTTCTTGAGACTATGAAAAGTCTAGAGTAAAATCCTGCTTCTGTCTTTCCCAGGCAACAATTATATGGATCCCTGTGCTAGGAGACTCTCCACCTGCACAGGCTGGAGGTACCTTTGTTGTTTGGTGACTGGTACAATACCTAGGAATCTTGACTATTTTTTTTAAACTGTAAGTTGTAGCTCATGTAGGACTCACATGTCCTGGGTGATTTTTCTCCCCATTGGTCTGCAAGGAGAGAGACCCCACCTAGCATTTTCTGTAGGAATCAAGGAGGCAGAGGGAGCTCGGAGTGGAATTTCTCAGGGGAGGGAGATACTTTGAAGAGTCATAGCTGCTCTCTAGTGGGGTTCTGGGTCTGGGCTCCCTCAATCCAACTCTGGAGTGACTTTTTATTGAACTTGTCCTTTTCCCCTTTTCATGGTTTCCCTCTGCTCTGCAGTAAAAAGCCAGCTTTTATCTGGGTGGTATCTGATGGTGGGGACTGAAAAAGGTCTTTAACAGACTGCATGGTTTTCATCTTCTCCTCCATATTTCTGAACAACTTTTCAGTTGAGGACTCGAACAGGAGCTCCTTATTTGTGTGACATCAAAAAATTCCACATTAAAATGCTCTGGAAGGAGCTGCCCCTCAAGCCAGACCTGTTTCCTGGCTACAGACCCCATAGCAGCTGCCCTGGATGATGCGTCTCCTGCATCATATCACCTAGGTTGATATGCAACCTTAGCCACACACAATTGAGTGCCTAAGTCCAGCATCACCTTTTACTTATCATGCATCCCCTCTGTTTTGTCCCAGTTGCTTGTGAATAAACTCGTGACATTTCAGAAAGTGAAACTGACAGTTGAGAGCCTTAATGGCCAGAGTAACTGAAGTGTACGTTTTCTGGGTCTATATTATAAGATTGATGGTTGAAAACATCGAACACCATATGGTTGATGTCTTCAAACATCGAACTTATAAAAACAACAAAAAAAAAGAAAAAAATACCCTAATGGGTTTAAGCAGGGGGACAAGCCCCCCTGCGCTCCCCACACCCCTGCTACTTAAATATACAAACTCTGAGACCGCACTACATTACAGTAAATGGAAATCTCCTGCAGTAAACAGAAATCTCCCCTTACGGAGATTTCCGTTTACATGTTTGATGTTCTCCACTTTTGCTATTCTCGTGTAGACAATATCAGCTTCGATATTGTTGGCTTTCAAGAATATAATATAGACCCCTTTTTCTTACCAAACTGGTCAAGATTCTCTTCCCCCATCATTTGGGATAGGATTACTAGATGTAGCCCCACCAGATCCCTAACAGGAAACCATTGCTAGATCCACCAATAAGTTCTTATACACATTTTATGGGGCTTATAGACCCTGTAAAGCATTTTGGCTTTTTAGGGACAAGGGATTGGGAGTCTGGCTGCAGGGGTGTAACACAAAAATTCTTCAGGACTTCAAGAACTGGATGGCTTGTGAGGGGTTCTCAGTTTGGATACCTGATCTGGACCTCAGAGAAGTCTAAAATAATCCTTCTTTTGGGAATTAAAAATCTGTGAAGGGTATCCCCAAAGGGTAGGTTCTGAGATTGTGAGGCTAAGGGCAAGGTGTCTTCAGCATCAAGAGTCAAGGGGAGAACTGATCTACACAAGCCAGTTCCTCTGTTCAGAGTAGGAGGAATCTGAGTTCCTGCTGGGGAGATTGCATCCTTTTTTCTCTGAGTCCCTGCTCCAGGAATCCATTCTGCTGTTTCAGGTGCTGGATATCTAGACCATGAAATGCATAGAAGTTTTTCTGGAATGAGACACCATTTTGTGAAGCAGCTGGGGAACAATGGGCTTCAGTCCCAGATGACTGTGGTTGGGGCAAACTGACCCACAGCTGGTTGGGATTAGGTGGCTTGAGACTCATTTTTGGTGTGTAATCAGATTTGAAGACCTCAGGTTGCAAGTGTGTGTCCACAACCTGAATCTGGACCTCTCTGACAAATATCAAGAGATTATTGTCCTCACCCTCGCTAACCAGTACGTCTGTGACAGAGGCTGGGGCCAGTGAAGCAGTGCCATGCCCAACTGATAAGGCAGCTTTGTCTTGTGATGAAGTGGGCATGTGGCAGTCTCTAGACACTTTTGCAGCTCCTGTATCTAGTGGCTAACCACTATCAGTGACTTCAAGATGTGGGGGCTGTCAGACATCAAACTCATGTCATCCTCCTCCTGAGTACTCCTCTAATATGCTTATCCTCTTTTTTTTCTTTTGGAGGTCTGAAGTGAGAAGAGCAGATGCTGCCCTGTGTCTACCGTATGACTTCTGTTGTAAATACTTTTCTAAGGAATACGCCTGTTCTTGATAATCAGAGTTACAATACACACACTGGAGACAGTTGGCATGTAATGCTCTGAACCCAAGCAAATAAAGCAAAAGGTATGAAAATCTCTGTCTTAGGCAGGGAAACAAATTCCACACAGGTACTGACTTTTTAATCCGATATCTACAACAGCTAGTTCTAAAGAAAAATAGAAAAATCCCCAGTTGGGTACTTGTCTGAAACTCTGACTTCAGGCCAACTCTGTAGACAAATGATGCAATAGCAGTGAGCTGTTCATCAGAATAAGGCAAGAACTGAAGATGGCACCAGTCAACTAGCCTTTTCAACACCAACATCCTGACATAAAAAGGGGAGGGAGTCCAGGCCAAAAGGGGGAAGGAGAGAGCTCTGGTATTTGGGCCAGCCTCTGGGTTCCTGCAAAGAGAAAATCCCAACAGTCAATACTGAAACGCTGAACTATGAAGAACATCCACACTGGACAGGACTATCTACCATGCTTTAGCCAGCTTGGTAGATATGGGCATCCTGAGACAATGTAGCAAATGGCTCATGCTCATAGACAACCTTTTAATTCTTAAAGAAACTAGAACAGTTTGCATGAGCTATACACACAATTTCCTTGGAGGCACAAATCTCGCTTATAAACAAGGTTGTCAAAAGCATACAAACTGTGTTCACAACAGACATAAACCATCTTAAGCTGGGGCAATAAAAAGCAATCTTCCCAAACCTGAAAGAGCTCCTAAGCCTACAAATGGCAACACCTATCCTCAGCAATCTCTAAAGCACACACCAAAAGCAACACCAAACACCACATATACACCTACATCCAAGAGACCCTCAAAAATGAAGGTCATAAGGCAAGAAAACACTTTGCCCAGGACTCTTGTCATAGAAAGCTAGATTGTATGACACAAAGATGGCCCACTCACTACACTGGACAAGGAGAAGATCATGGTTAGTTGCTTATCTGGAGCCAAGATCCACCAGATTATCCACCCACTATAGTCAATGCATCACAGGTACTAGTATGATTCTACTATAGTCCTTGTGGGTGTAAATGACCTGAAATGTACCTCACAGGGCTACATGAAGAGAGACATTACGGATCTCTTTGAATATGTGTGTCAGACAAGTATGTGCCTTATTTGAGCAGCATTCTACCTTCACAAATGATGATGCCATAGTACGAACAAAAAATTACTTTAACTGGTTTAGTTTCTGGTGTAATTTCAGGGGAATTCAATATTTGTTGGCATGGGAGGACATAGTTAAAAAGACCACATTGCTTTTCCAAGGATGGTCTGCAGCTGCCCCGCTGGGCTTCCATATATTCAATAAAACTTTATCCACCCCCTTATAGCCTTTTTAGGCAATGCCAAACTGACAAAACAACCAACTTAACAAATAGGAACATAAGGCTCCTAGCACTGAGCAGTAAAACCTTTAACAAGAAATTCCACACCCGACAAGCTCTCCTCACTCTGGAGTATACAGACATCTGTACTGCCAGAGACATGGTTTAAAGATACAGAAAGTACTCTTGGCAGTGCAACGCTTCAGTGCCTTTCACACATTTGGAACATCAGCTGCACAGACAAGCACTAAAAGTGGAGGGGTCTCAATTTACATTAGCAACAAATATACCTCTACGTTGGTTAATAGGATGATGCCCTTGAGTTGATCTGTAGTGGTGATTTGCACATGGGGCATAGATGATGACCTATAGCTTACAAGGGTATAGCAAGGGACTTTATCCAAGAATCCCACAACTTATACTTAGACCTGCTGTAGGAACTCACTATCCAGCCAAATACCCAATTCATGGAAGACAACTACCCCTCTATACACAGGTAATAAAGTCTAGGAAATTTTGTGCCTGAAAGTTGGAGGCAGTGCATGTTTAACACAAATTCCCTTGACCAAATAGTGTGCACACTATCTAGAAATTCAAACATATTGGAGCTAGTATTCAACAATATGGGAGAGTACTGCACCCCTCAATGCCACATCCTCATTGATGAAGTCAAACCACAAAGCTATCTCCTTCAAAATAAAAATCAACATATCCCCTCCCAGTGTTATTTCTGCTGGACACTAATAGGTCAAACTGATGAGGCACTCCCATTAGACTCAAAGCTCAAGTTAGCCTCTGAATATTGCAGTGTGCACTAGATGAAATGAGACACAGTGTTAATCTAAATTGTGCATTTTCTTTTCTGCATTTTTTAACTAAACATCAATTCTTTGCATTTTTAACTTGGTCTGGGACCTTGGTCTTGCAGTACTCCTTACAGTAGTGAGAGAATTGTGAGTTGCTGCAGGATCAGAGTCTCATTTATTTCATTTCTACTGCTTTTTACTGTTTGCATTTTACTTGGTGTGGGGGTCTTTGTCATAGTATAACACAATAGTGAGAGAATTGTGAATTGCTGTAGGATCTGCGCCTCATTTATTACATTTCTACTGCATTTTTCTGCATGCATTTTACTTATTCTGGGACCTTGGTCTTGTACTATAACTCACAATAGTGAAAATATTGTGAATTGCTGCAAGATCTGAACCATATATATACCTATATCTCGCTCTGTGTGTGTGTGTGTGTGTGTGTGTGTGTGTGTGTGTGTATGTATGTATATATATATATATATATATATATATATATATATATATATATATATATACACACACACACACACACACACTTGTACTCCATTTTTACTGACTGGATTTCTTTCGAACATCTCCCATAACGTCTGCTGAGCTGTGCAGAAGTGGTTTGCAGTGCCCTGTAGAAAAGCAGGCATGTAGAGTTGTAATTTTCCATACAAAACTTCCTCTGCTATTTTCTAAAGTATTTAGCTGATTGTAGAGCAGCTAGTTTGCCTCCTGGGAACTCTAAACCCCAACTCCACCACCTCTCGTAGATCACAAAAAGGAGAATCCACAGCCATGGGTGTGCACTTTCCTACTGTCTCTGTAGCCAACTTGGTGAAAATGGGCATCTTGAGACACTGTAGCAATTGCCTTGTTTATTAACAACCACCTTATTCTTAAGCAGACTAACACAGTATGCGAGAGAGATGTAATTACACTATGTCTTTGGAGATATCAGTCTGTATGCAAAACCTTTGCTTCCAAACAGGTTACCAGTAAAATACACACTAAACCTACTGTGGATCAAACACAAACGCACATATCTCAAATTATCTCAAATCAGTCTCCAGAGCCGTGGATGAGGGTAAGGCAGTCCACACAGCCTATCTGGACCTCGCCAAGGCCTTTGACACCATCCCCTCACTCTGGAATCATAGATAAATTTACTAAGCTGGGCATTAATACCTACGTTGTAAAATGTCCAAAAGTAGACCAGACAAACTCCGTACTACTGTATCTGTTATACTTTGTTTGGCAAGAATTTGTTCTGAGACAAATAGTTAATTTTGTCAGAGCTATTTCAATTCTATTATAACACAGCTAGACAGATGAATAGACTAAGGCACACAGTCTAAAATGTCACCCCTGAATGAAATATACTGTCCAGTTTATATACTCTTTTCAACCAATGTTATTTTTAATGTCCTTGTGACTTGTTCTTCTGGTTTCTGTCTGTGTCATGAAAATGTCCATGGTTATTTCATTCCATTTTTTGGTCCTTGCTGCATCTGAAGACTTCACAAAAGTCTCTCCATGTCATTGTTGTGTCACTTGACCTGTCTGCATTTTATTTATTTATTTCTGCATCTGAAAGCCAAGAAAGTCAACTTCCTTTTTTCTATAACATGATGCATTTACAGTATTGCCCAAAGCTATATGTTATTAATATCTAAGCTGAACATAACTATTCTTGCAAAGCAAGCATATTATTTTGAAAACTGCTGTTTGGCCTTGCACATTTCCTTTCACTGTATACACAGTATATTGGGGAAAAGCATTTTAATTTACACAATATTTATTAATTCCACTTTTTTTATTTAAGGTCCATGAAATTGTAAGACAATTTACAAAACAATACGCTCTTCAGTACTTTGTATCTCTCTATCCACTGCTACATACGAGTCCCTTGCATTTATTTCTATTTCTTTATACACTGTACCAGTGTTAACAGTTGTAACTTGATTAATGCTTTTATTAACACAAATCTTGTAATGATGATAAGAGCAATTAATGCGGAAGTTGTAGTACCCCACCATAGACACATAGCCATTATTACTCATCTATTTTTAACTGTTTTTATGCTTCCTTAAACAAGTTGTTAGTCTTGCAGTTACACACAAGCATTTCAAAATCTTGTCAAGATAACCCTTGCTTTACAAGGCAAAACCTTGTATTAGAAACAAGCATATTTCTTTTGCATTGCATAATTTTATTATTGCTTTGGGAAAATAATATTTAAAAAAAGCAATTTACAGGAAAATGTGATCCTCTGTACGTAATAGCCTTTCTTCATTGTTAACAACAGTTACTTGTTTGACAGTTTTATAACACATCTGCTCTGTTATATCTGAGATAGCTCCATAAGTTGCATTTGCTATCAACTTTGTAACTTTTCATATTGCCTTAGTGGCACCATACCAGTGAAAATTTCAGTTTCTGAAATAACACCATTTCCTATGTCCAGCTGTTTTAAAATCTTTCCCTATTTTTTATCATTAACCTCCCTCTTTTTCTGGTGATTTTTTACCATGTCCTCTGGTAATGTGTGAGTAATTTTCATTACTGAAATTATTTTATTATTATTAGTATTATTTTACATTACTCTATGTAACAGAATTTCTTCTCTTTCATTTCTTCCTTAAAAGAAGTATTATGTGTTAACTCCCATGCTGTTTTTATTTTATAGTCAAGCTTTTTTTACATGACCACAATTTTTTTGAAAACAGTATTCCTTTTCCTATTTTTATTAACTGTCAATGTTTTTATGGCTCATTGTTTTACAGCTCTACTTTTATAACATTTTTTAAACATAAAACGTGTATGTGTAACCTCTACAGGGACTGCATATAATGGCATTTTTACCCTCTGTAAGGAATGTGGCTAAAAACCCAATAATCTGACTTGTCACGTGCCTTTGCAAATAAATTTTGCATGTCCAAAAATATATATTTCATTATGTCCCTGTTTTCATGATCTATTATATCTGAGTATCTCTCCCCATTTTTTCTTTGCAACTGTTTTATTTGCATAGATTGCCTTGTTCTGTTCATAGATTGCTATTATAGAAACAGATTTAAACTTTTGTAAGACTGTTAACAGACTGTTACTGTACTGATACTGTTTGACTGTTATTAACTTACACTGATTTTTATGAACCAACATGGTATGCTGCTTTTGCTTGGATTTTTATTAGCTGAAAAATGCTATTTGCAATGGCTCTGTACTTTACTACTTGTACTCTGGCTTAATCTCAGAGTCTTTATCTGTCTGTTAGGCAGAAGCTGATTTTAAAGCTGCATATGCATTTTGCAGAATGTTATCAGCTGTTTGACGGAATTGCTTTAACATAACATCTTGTGTATTATTACCCGGATGGCAGTTACACCAGTTTGACTAATGATGTTTTTGCTGTACTAGTTTGTTTATAAGACTGTTTGTAATGTCATATATTTTATGTAAGACATTCTTTTGAAAATAACAGCAGTCACTGTTTTTTACCAGTTATGATCCTGTTTGCTGTATGCATAAACTGCCTTTGGAGACATACTGTACTTTTAATGTAGGCTTGCCACCCCTCCGTTTTTTTTCCGGACTATCAGGAAATCAAACTGATTCTCCGGTAGTCCGGAAAACACTGTACAAACTCCGGTATTCTGTTTCAAAAAGGAAACAGACTATCGGAGTTTGTAAATCGGCTGATTTACTATGCTTTTTTCACAGAAAAGCATAGTAAATCAGCCAAAAGCAGGCGGCGGGAACGAAAAAAGAGGGCGTTCCCGTTGAGTGATGCTGTCGTGACGTCACAAAATAGGAGGTATGTTGGCGGGAGAGGGGGTTGGGGTGGGCGGGGTTACTGGTGACACGAGGGGCGCGGCTTTGCTCCGGTTTTAGCCGTGAAGGAAGGTGGCAACCCTAGGGGGGTTGACCCTCTCTTGTTACTATAGAACCTTTTGTTATTTAGGGTTTGTCATTGGAAATGGAGTAACATTTAAAGCAGTACCTGACGTAGATGTGGACTTACATACCGAACATTTAATTGCATTGTTTAGTTTTGCATATACCATTTGCAATACTGTAAATGTATTTATTGTATTTGTATTAACTTTAACTTTACACTGTATCTGCATTAACTTTATGTCTGTATGGCTGTAGGTTATTTGTGTGTTTACTGGTTTAATAAGCCAGGGCAGATTCAGAATAAAGTATTTTTCTGTCTTTTACTGTCCCCTTTGTTTAATTAACATTGAGTTTTGTATACTAACATTGTCTTCCATTGCTTTAAAAGATCCCTGTACTTTGCTGCCAACTGATAACCTGTAGTTTGTTAATTTATTGCTTTAATGCCTATTGCCTGCCATGATTTGGTATTTTATAGGGTATACTTTATTTTTTATGTATCCCTGTGTTTGTTCCTGTGACTGATTGTCCCCTTAATGTATTTTCTTTATCTTGATTTCTTTCACTATTTTTGGGTTTGAAGAAGCACTATTATAATGTGACCTATTTTCTTACAAGTAAAACATATTGCCTGGTTTTTTTAACTTGGTTGTGTATCTGTTTGTAACCCTGGTGGAGCAGAAGCTGCTGGTGTCCCCCCTGTGTTTGTTTTTTATCAGACCATGTAGTACATCCCCTTCCTTTCACCACGTAGTCTGCAAGCTGTTTTTGTATATTTCCTATGTGCATCTGCAATACTGCATACTTTTTTTAAACTGTCTAGCACTCTGGCTTAATCTCAGAGTCTTTATCTGTCTGTTAGGCAGAAACTGATTTTAAAGCTGCATACACATTTTGCAGAATGTTATTAGCTGTTTGACGGAATTGCTTTAACATAACATCTTGCCTGACTAAAACATTATTTTGTTTTTTCTGTCATGCTATTTAGACTGTCTGTAAAACAGTTACGTGAGTCTAGACACTCACCTGTTTTAACTGCTTCCTTTGCCATTTGCCAAAGCATTTACTGTAGCCTTTCCTGTATATTTATGTGCTTTGATTTTGACAGTACTAAACTTTCCCTGTAAATCATTTTGGGAATGAATGCATATAACTCTCGTACTGGAGCATGTTTTAGGGGTTTGGCAACAATGTTGATGATTCCCCTTTCCGACCCAAACTGGCATGTGTAAATGCAAAAAAAAAATTTAAATAAAGCATTATTTTAAATAAACCACACAGTGTATGTTAACCATTGTTTAAGTGTCAACATATTGAAACAAAATGTATTTATTTTTTTGTCTTGCCACTGAGGCAGAGTCTGTAATAAACAAGACTATTGACATATATTAGCAGGAGAAATAACCGTCATTTTTGCTGAACCCTGCCCAATGTAAACCTTGATGGGCTTCTTCTAACTTTTTTGATTAACCTCTGTAGTTTGTGCCCTTAGTTAATGTTGTTGGAATCTGATTGTTACCTTAAACCAGAAATGTCATTATGTAAAGTCTGAATGCTATGCTGAGTCTGTTTCTCTAAATGGCATTATTGTCCCTTACTATTGTCTTTAGGGAAATTTAAAGTTGATAGCACACTGTACTATGTCAGAACTTTTTCTGTTTGTGCATTTGCAATATTTACTATAAATAATATTTTTATGTAGTCTATTACATTACTGACAATAATTGCATACACTTGTACTGTATGAGATTTACGTGACTGCAGAAGATACATTTAACTGTTGCTTATGTGAAGAACTAACAATGCTAGAATGAAAAAGATTGTTTATTAGAATAGGATATATCTTATGGTATGGCTTACATACTAGACTCCTGTTACAAGACAGACAAAGTGTACATGTGGAAGTAACTTTCCTAACTTCTGTGTGTGGTTTATAGGCATTTATACATTTACAAACACAACTGTTATCTAATGTCTGAACATCAAACATTTTAGATTTACATTTTATGTCTAACACAGAAGGTTGAACCATGTAAATTTATATATACAATATGTGGGCACTGTAAAGTTAACTGTCTGTAATTGCATCCATGTTATAACTGGGAAGAAAGTATCGTAATTTATGCAGAAGACAAGCAGGTGATCAGGCTGAAGTCAATCTGGAAAAGGATGGTGTTTCTCTACAGACGAATTGTAGGTGGTCCGATGCAGGACAGCTTTCATGGCGGTGCTCTGTGTCCACCAACGAAATACTGGAACTGGAACTGTTTCTCTGTTAAAGCACTGGAACTGTCAGTCTGTTGAACTAACGTAGTAAGTAGTAGGGATCCCTCTGTAATATTAACTGCTGGTAACAGATATATGATCACAGTCACTGGCCAAGGCTCACCACTGTAAAAAATTTATCCACTGAAGAATGCATCTCTTTCTTTTCTGAAGAAATGTCAAACAGAGGTCTTTATTTTGCCTCTGAAGAAAATGTCCAAAAGTAAACCAGACAAGCTCCGTACTACTGTATCTGTTATACTTTATCTCAGAACAAATTCTTGCCAAACGGTTAATTCTGTCAGAGCTATTTCAATTCTATTATAACACAGCTAGACAGATGAACAGACTAAGGCACACACAGTCTAAGACGTCACCCCTGAATGAAATATACTGTCCAGTTTATATACTCTTTTCAACCAATGTTATTTTTAATGTCCTTGTGACTTGTTCTTCTGGTTTCTGTGTCATAAAAAAGTCCATGGTTACTTCATGCCCTTTTTTGGTCCTTGCTGCACCTGAAGACTTCACAAAAGTCTCTCCACGTCATCTTTGTGTCACTTGACCTGTCTGTATTTTATTTATTTCTGCATCTGAAAGCCAAGAAAGTCAATTTCCTTTTTTCTATAACATGATGCATTTACAGTATTACCCACAGCTATATGTTATTAATATCTAAGCTGAACAAAACTGTTCTTGTAAAGCAAGCATATTATTTTGAAAACTGCTGTTTGGCCTTGCACATTTCCTTTCACTGTACACACAGTATATTGGGGAAAAAGCATTTTAATTTACACAATATCTATTATACATCACTCGATGGGTTGCCAACTGGCTTACTGACAGCTACTTTTACAGTGTGGGTTCTGACTCCAAATCCAGCTCCAGACAAGTGGAGTACCTC
The DNA here is from genome assembly GCF_019279795.1 of Protopterus annectens. Taxonomy (NCBI): domain Eukaryota; kingdom Metazoa; phylum Chordata; order Ceratodontiformes; family Protopteridae; genus Protopterus; species Protopterus annectens. Next base: position 485,782,803 of record NC_056726.1, on the reverse strand, counting down.
AGGGTTCAGCCCTGGGACCGCTCTTGTTTGGCATCTACTTCTCTGAAGTACAGGCCAACACTAAGGGACTCTGGCTAACAATGTTTGCAGATGACTGCAAAATGGGAGCCATTATTGAATCCCCAAATGATGTGAATACTCTGCAAAAGGGCCTTACAGAAACAGATGCTTGGTGCCAGAGCCATGGGATCAAGCTCAATGCCAAGAAATGTATAGTTATCCCCTTTGGGGAAAAAACATGTACCCATGAATTACCACATAGGTGGCACTACACTAAACACCAAAAGTGTGATAAGAGACTTAGGGACACAGGTGGACAGTGGTTTCACCTTCAATAACCACATCGCCACAACAGTCAGGAAATCCTTCTATGTGGCACTCCTCATCGCTAAGGGCTTTTCATCTAGAAAAAAGGAGGTCATTGTCCCACTGTACTCATCCCACATTAGAACCATTGTAGAATACACCTCATTTGGTATGTACCTCTCAAGACATCTGCAACACACAGATGTCCCACTCACTAGGTTGAATAAAGAGAAGGTAACAGTCAACTGTCTATCAGATGCCAGAATCCGACACAACACATGCACTCAGATCACTCCACAAGTACGACTCTCTCATTTTTCATGTGGTCCAGGGAGGTGCATCTCACGTCATTCACATCCACATGGACAAAGACATGGTGGAGCTCTCGGATTATGTAGCCCAGGCAGGTATGACACTAGCCTTGATCAGTATACTACCATCATCCACAATGATACCGCAGTATAAACAAAAATTGATAGCCAGTTGTTGAAGTCAAAGGGTATCCAGTATCTAGGTTTCTGGTGTCATTCTGTCTGCTTGGGATGACATGATTGACAGATGCAGGCCATCTCTGGCAAAGCATCAAGGTCTGTCACCTCTGGGTTTCCGGGTACTGGCTAAGACTCTTGCCACCCCTATAGTGCCTTTTTTAGGCAGTGTTCCAAAGACCAAATTACCACTGTAGCAGCTATAAATAAATACAATCTGAGGGTCATGTCCTCAACGCTAGAAGTTTAAATCTCAAGATGCAACTCGCTCAAAGCACTCCTCAAAATGGAGAACATTGACATTTGTGCTGTAACAGAGACCTGGTTTAAAGCAGCAGAAAGCACCCTACCAGGCTGTAACTCATTCCACACCTTTCGGCCCTGAAACATGGACAGAAGCTCCAAAGGCAGTGGTGTCTCCATATTCATAAAGGATATGCACACCTCCAGACTAGCAGCCCAGCATAATGCATCTGAGATACTTCAGGTACAACTAACACTGGGGACCTATAGCAGGCTATGACCTGGATCGCAGTCTTACCCAATCATGTCTCTAGACTCTCACTCCATGTTCTTAAGCACCCTGGAATCGATCAAGGTCCAACCCAACACTCTCATACTAGGAGACTTCAACTACCCCTCCATCAACTAGGAAAACTACTCAAGCACCAATGCACTGGTCCAGTGCTTCCTAGAATTCATCAGTTCCAATGTCCTGGACCAGCTCATTCTTACCCCCACTAGAGGAAGCAGCATCATTGACCTGGTTGCTACTAACATGGACAACCAACCATTGCTCTACACCAATAGTCAATTCCTTCCTGGTTAGATCCGACCACAAACTAATCACCATGAAAATCCACATCTCACCCACACCCCTGCAAAGTTATCCACCATGAAAAACTTCTCCAAAGCTGACTTTGGACTAAGAGTTGGCTAACTTCACGGCACCCATGCCAATGGAAAATAGATGCATGACTACCAAATAATGCACTGTATGAACACGTATATAAATGCATGGAACTAGCCATACCCAACAGAACCAAGATGCTCTCCTCAAAAAAAAAAAAAGGAAACCAGTCTGGTGGTCCCCTGCCATTAATAAACTCTACAACAGAGGGAAGAAACTGTTGCAGAAAAAGGTGAAGTCCCAAGACTGGAAAAATTCCTTTATTAGCCTCAACAAAAAGTTGAGATCCCTCATGAAAGCCAGCTATGAAGGTAGAAATGTGGCAGACACTAAAAACAACCACAAAGCCTTATTTAGTTAGAGCAAATCTGGGTATTGCCATGGAGAGTCTTGATTTGAGTTACTGCACAATGGTACTCCCTATACTGAGCCAACATATATTGCCAACATACTGGCCAACAGATTCAGTGCCAACTTTACCCCCCCCCCCCCAAGGATCAATCTCAATACTGGAAAAATACCAGCCACCCTGCATTACTGCAGCACAGGTTAAAGCTGCATTGTCTATGGCCAATAATACAGCTTCTAAGGGACCTGACACTACCCCTGGCTGTGTTCTACATGAATTACAAAGTGAACTGGCACCACATCTGTGTGCTATGTTCACTCACAGCCTCACTTCAGGCTTTGTCCCTACTGAATGGCGCACTGCTACAGTCATCCCTCTCCATAAAGTAAGAGAGACTACAGACACTGGAAATTATCACCGCATTAGCCTGACTAGTCTAATATGTAAGGCTATGGAGCGCATCATCATGGACCTAATTAACAAGGATATAGGGAATCTCCAAACTCTAACTCCCAAGCAATTTGGTTTTGTGAAAGGTAGATCATGCATGCTCAACCTGGCTGACTTCTTTGAGTCAGTCACCAGAGCAGTGGATGAAGGTAAGGCAGCTCATACAGCCTACCTCGATCCGGCCAAGACCTTTGATGCCATTCCTCACTCAGGAATTATTGAAAAACTTACCAAACTAGGCATCAACCCCTATTTCAGTAGGTGGGTTGCAAATTGACTTTGGCTCACAGATGGAGTCTGCTACTTTCACACTGTGTGTTCTGACTGCCGACCAGTCACAAGTGGAGTCCAACAGGGATTGGTCCTGGGTCCTCTCCTGTTGGTCAGCCAGAGTCCCTCCTTGTTGGCCTGGATGTCTGCAAATTTGGCATCTACTTCTCAGATGACTGCATCACTTGGGGAGTTAATAATGGCTCCCAGCTTGCAGACATTCTACAGAAAGGCCTCACTGAGACCAATGACTGGTGTCGAAAGCATGGCCTTAAGCTTAATGCCAAAAAAATGTCGTCATCCCTTAGGGAAAAACATAATTCCCACTAATTACCACATCGATAGGAGCCCACTGAATGTGTTATAAGAGATCTGGGGTCACAGGCTGACAGTAACCTCTCCTTTGACCACCACACTGCCACTGTGGTAAGAAAGTCCTTCTATGTGGCACATCTCATTACCAAGGGTTTTGCATCCAGGAAAAAAGAGGTCATCATTTCTCTACTCTTCCCTCATTAGACCAATCACAGTATAATGCTCCATTTGGTATGTACCTCACTAGACACCTGCAACAACTGGAGAGGCCACAAAAGTACCTCACAAAGAGGATCCTAGGCCTTAAACATGTTCTACATGGACAGACTTTAAAAAAACTCCAGCTAGTCTTTGTCTCATATCATCTCCTAAACGGCGATCACTTCTTGACTTACAAAGCCATGTCTGACCCAGCTCTGTTAGAAATGCTACATCTAAAGAAATCCCAATCCCTATGCATCACATGCTCCAGAGACCTCAACCTCATTACTACAATCAACAGAATATGCTGGAGGGAAAGGTTCATAACCCAGAGACTGCCCATACATGTCAAGCAGAGCATCTCACTAGCCCTCTTCAACAGAAATCTTGATGAGTGGATGGGAAATAGAAAGTTCACCCCGGGGATCACTCCAGTGGCTCTACTTGATAGAGGCACTGGGAATTGATGACAGGTGGCACAATGTCAGGGCACTTCTATGGGCTAGGCTTGTAAAGGCCCCAGGGCCATTAGCCTAGTACACACCTATGAACTCCAGAAACTCAGGCCCATTAGTCTGACTAGTCTAATATGTAAAGACATGGAATGAATTATCGTGGAAAAATGATCAGACACATCAACAAAACCAAACTGGGATAGGTCCAGTGGCTGTAGGTTGCTAAAATAAAGTCATGCCTACTTAACCTGGTAGACTCTTTTGAGAGGATAAACAAAGCAATGGATGAAGGGAAAATGGTGCATATTGCCTACCTAGACCTGGCTAAAGCATTCACTACAATACCCCACTCAGGTATTGTTGATGAACTCAATGAACAAGGCATAAATCATTACATAACTCACTGGATTGCCAGTTGGCTCACAGATAGGACCCCAAGTAGTCAGGATTGGTGAGACCACCTCCATTAAGAGACTGGTCACCAGCAGAGTACCTCAGGGCTTAGTGACTGGCCCACTCCTGTTTGGTATCTACTTCTCAGAGTCAATGCTAATGTCAAGGGCCTCTGGCTTGCCAAGTTTGCAGATGACTGCAAATTGGGAGCTGTCACAGATTGCCCCATGACACTAACATCCTGCAAGAGAGTCTAAGAGACGAATGACCGGTGCCCAAAGCCATGGATTAAAACTCAATGCAAAGTAGTGTATTATATTGTCTTTTGTGAAAAGTCTACTCAGGATAGAGATGGCCCCAAAAGTTAGGGATCTGTGAACAAATGTAGACAGTAATGTGGCCTTTGACCAAAATGTAGCCAAGGTAGTAGGAAAACCATTCTATGTTGCCCAACTTATAAGTAAGGGTATGGCATCCAGGACCAAGGAGGTTACAGTATCATTTTACTCAGTCCTTATGAGCAGCATCATGGAGCACAATGCCCCCTTTGGCATGTACCTGACAAGGCATAGGCAACAGTTGGTGTGGAACCTCTATGGGCATTCCAAGAGAATCCAGGCAATATATGCCTGGCTTATAAAGAATCCTCGGATCCAGTCCTGATGGACCTTTTGCACATTTGTAAAACAAACTGCACCAGAAACACTAGATCCAAGGATTTAAACTTTGTCTCCCCAGCGTGTTCTATTTATGTCACAAGCAGATATGAGTCTGATAGGATTCCCACACTCAGCTTCACATGCATGAGAAGCCTATTCTAGAGTCCATCCTTAAACCTATTCAAATGTAATTTTGGCTATTTGATGGGAAATCAAAAATTCAAACCTGAAGTCTGGTCCCCATGTATATGAAAGACAAGAGGCTGACAGTAAACATTCCCAAACATACCCCCCACTAACCTTTAGCAACTTCCTGACATATCCCTCCAAATAAATGCCCATATTACATGGGGACACAATTGGGTTGGGCTGCACGGCTAAGTTTATAAAGGCCCTGGTGGTCATTAACCTACTATATACCTATGAGCCTATTACTTGTCCCGGCAGTCCATTCCAGTTAGGGCTATTGGACAAAAACCTTTTCAGGTGCCAATGTTCATGGTTCATTTAGACTGAAAAGGAGGTAAACAGATAAGCAAGTGCCAGATATCCTAGATGATGTTCTAATATGGGTCTTCCCTTGCTACCTTCCCAACGTGATTGTCTCCATACCTGGCCAGAACTAATTGCATGTACACAAGGCACTGTACCATCAAAGCCATTACAGTCAATGTAAATATCTCCATTAGAGGCTGATGATGTAGCTACTTCAGGGTAAGAGCAGTAAGCCTAAGCTAGAGCCATAAAGACATTTTACTTTTTCTGTAGAATTACTTCAGAATAAGAAATGGTTTGGAACAGTAAATCTAAATTTGAAACATAGCTGTCAAAAAATAGCAGACTTCTTTTTGAAGGGGGAACATTAAGGATCACAATGACGGTGTTGGCAGAGGTGCAGCTCTTGTATCTCACCTTACAAGATTTGATGGAGGTATCCACAAAGGATTGTAACCCTCAAAAACTAAGAATGTCTATTTTCTGTACCCTAACCCTATGTCCCAGTAAACACACTTTCAAAATGTTTGACAGAGTGACAACTAGTAAAATAGTTGGTATTCCCATGGGCCAAACATAAATCATACATTGAATGTCATGGATTATGGCCTTATGTATAAAACACACAAAAATAGGGTTTATTCTTTTTTTTTTTAATGCAAGACATCAGAAGGTACTATAACACATTTGAGCAGTATCAAAAGGTTGGCAAGGCAGAAGGGAAGTAAAAGCTGCTTTGATGCTGCTGGCTGTTATTAAGGACCCAGTTTCAGAGGGCAGCCCCAGATATCATGGGGACTTGGTTCCCCAAGTGCCACAGATAAAAAGGTTTATGTATTGGTGGTGACAGATCGTGCTACTGGGTATCCCCCTGAAGCAACTGTTTTTGTCCTGTGTTAAAGCAAAAGAGCTAGCAGGGTGTCTATCAGTATTTTCTGGAGAACTTTCAGAGGCGCATACTTTTTTCAGCAGCACTTCCACAATCAAGGCATCGTGTCTGACACAAACAGTTAAAAACCACCCCTTTCCACCCTGAAAATAAAATGATGAATAGTTCCAACTATTCCTTATATTACAGTAATGGTATTTGTCCCACTCCCATTTAAACTGACCTACAATTACGTACCCTATCCCCATTTTTCTAATAGTAGTAGTAGTGAATCTATTTGCCTGCAATACTCGAGTTTTATAGACCATATAATAGAGTACTTTAAGTAAATGCCTAAAATACATCATTTGAGCAATGTATTAATAAAGGCCTTGGTGTCCCCTATTTAAATGAAATGTAAGGAATGAAAACTTATGCAATCATGTATACAGATGAAAATATATCATGTGCATTTCACTTCAAAACAAGACAGAATTTAATAATATTATAGGCTTAAGTTTGCACCTTTAAGCACTGGAAGGGTCCAGGTAAACATGAATAAATGCATTCTTCCTTTTTTTAAGGGGCTACATGTGTTATGTCAGCTTTTGTATGCAATCTTGCATACTGTATTTCATTGTAGTAGCATTATATATACTGTAGTCATGATTGTCATGTGCCCAGAGATTTGACAAAAAAAAATAGTATTATATAAATTACATTCCTAAAAAGTAATTTAAAGCTACTTCATACATTTTAAATAATTTAGTGAGTCACAGAATGAATCATTGAATGTAGAATACTTTTTTGCAGTGCTTAAACTACACAAAGCTCATTAGGAGATTACCAGAAATTGTGATATTTCATATATTGCGTCTAGTGAGAAAAATTGTCCAAACTTAGACAGTTGTGGAATGTTTTTTTTTTTTTTTTTTTCTGGTTGTCTTGCTACTACCTAACCAGAACTTAATTACAAGATTTCAAATAATTCCAGCTTTTATTTGTATTTCCAGTTATTGCTTAGTAGTGTTGTTGTTGTGTCTTTCGGCTTTTCCCGGTTAGGGGTCGCCACAGCGGAACTCCGGTCCGCTAATGATTGGCAGTAGATTTTACATGCCGAGTTTCCAGCCCTGACACACAACCTTCAACAAAGGTACGCCCATGCACGCATGTCTCCACACAGAAGACGCTCTAGCTGAGAATCGAACAGAACAATGTCTTACTGTGAGGCGACAACAGATGTCAAATGAAAAACACATTTTTGTAGGAGCTTGAGAGTGAAAGTTCAGTAGTGTCCATCCAAGAGATAGTGCAGAAAAAAATGACTTTTAACAGGTAGACATATAGTTCATCGAACTCACTGTTGTGTGAATTTATTTCTTTCAACAGCTGTTGGTGCGAGAGTACTAAACTGAATAAAGACATAGCCTCTGCAACAGTAATTTGTATTTTTGGTTATGCCATGTTCATTTGGGTCATCAGAGATGGCAACATTACTCGTATGTATGTGTAAGTGGATTTACTACTTTTGATCGACAGTGCATTTGATCGAAACTCATTTGGTCGACTGCCCATTTGATCAAAAACCAGTATTCATGGCAATTAACAGAAATTTGTCCCCCTCCCCAAAGTTGTGCGACCCTGGAGTTGATATATATATAGTTAGGGGGGTGTGGGGGCGAAGCCCCCCACCTATTTTTGTTTAAAATGTGTACTTTTTGTTTTATTTTCTTCTTTTAAATGAATATAAGTGGGGGGCAAAAATAGGTGGGGGGCTTCACAACCCACCCCCATCCCCCCTAACTATATATATCAACTCCAGGGTCGCACGACTTTGGGGAGGGGGACAAATCCCTGTTAATTGCCACGAATACTGGTTTTTGATCAAATGTGCTGTCGATCAAAAGTAGCAGGCCCGTGTAAGTATACTTCAAACAAATATTTTGTAGATAGAAAGGCTAATAAAAGTAGAATCTTCACAGTAAAAAAACTGTACATTGTAGACAGAAATGCAGAGATAAAGTACATTTTTCTTCCCCAGCTGAAACCAGAATGGGCTGCTAGGACTTTTCTTTTTAATCTAAGGCCTTCAACAATATCAATGAAGGAGCACTTCATTCCACTTTAAACTCTGACATAAGTCACTGCCTGAAGGGGATCAACATCAATTCACATCATCATTAACCTCATGTAGAAAATGGGAAAAAGATGGCGACAGTTGACCTGACACTCCAATTTCCCTCCCTCTCAATTCAGTGCCACTCTACCTTCTTCAACAGTCATGCCTGACCATCATAGGTCTTCTGTCACACCATCCATCCATCTCTTGGGACAGACAAGAAGGCAAGAGGAAATAAACATCTCCAGCAAAATCATCCTCATGAAATTGTCTTCAGCTTTTCTGCACATGCCCAAACCACTGTTAATTTGCTCTCTTTGACCTCTACAATTAGAGATACTTTGGCTTCTGCTCTGTTGCCCTCATTTCTAGCTTTGTCCCACAATCTAAATCCTACCACTAGTCTCAGGCAGTTCATCTACATCACCTATAGCTTCATCTGCTCTGCCTTTACTGCCTAAGTTTCTGTACCATACAGTAGAATTGGTCGCACCACTGTTTTATACCTCTTAAGTCATCAGCTCCTTTGGCATTCTTCTATCATGCACTGCCATGGCAGCACTCTGTGACAGCTGGCTGCAGCCCCTGATTCTTGCTTTGACCTCCTCATTCAGGCTTCCGTTCTCCTCCACCATCCCTCCCATATACTTGAAGCTGTTAACCTGTTCCACTGTTTTCCCTTCTATCTCAATTTTCAGCTTCTGATTTCCATTTCTGCAAAATTGTCTTACACTGTTATGTTAAATTGCCTTTTAATAGACATAAGGACTGCATGGGACTACATGAGTGGGACAACATGAATAAAGAACAAGCCATTCTAGACTTCTGTCTGGCAAATGACGTGACAGCAACCAACACATGGTTCAGAAAATGAGACAGTCACAAGATCGCATACAAGACTGGCCAACATGCAACTCAGGTAGATTTCCTCCTAGTAAGGAAAAGGCATTGGGAAGAATCAGTGATTGCAAACTCATCCCCAATGAAACAGTTGGCCCACAGCATAAACCACTGATTGACCACTGCTTGCAGCAAATTGTGGCAAAGACTCATCAACAGAGGTCAGGCTGAAGACCTGGACGTTGACTGGGGAGAAAGTACAACAGTTCAAGGAATTACTCACCCCAAGAAGAGGAGGAACTAGGTGGAGTTGAAGAATGGTAGCGACTCAAAACAGTATGTGTGAGGACTACAGAGCAGATATGTGGCTAAGCCAGGTATGGAAATAAGGTACATAAGGAAAGCTGGTGGTGGAATTGATAAGTCCAGGAAATCATAAAAAGAAAGGAGGAGTGTGGGAAAAAGTGGTAAATAGCTTCTTTGTTAGACAAGACAAACCAGGCTAGGAAGGAATACTGGTTGACTCAGTAGGTGGCACAAAGAAACTACCAGCTTCTGGAAAGTGCCTTGCAACCTGATATAGAGTGCCTCTGATGCCCTGTTCTTTGCTATTGCAATTATTTTCTTAGCCAGAGACAGAAAGATAAAGAAGACAGTCAGACACCCTTCATAAGGGATGCCAGCAACAACTTGCTCACCAGTCCACAGGAAATCACAGACAGATGGAAGGAGTACTTCCAGCAGCTTCTGAATGAAGAAAACCTCACAGAAGCTATACTGGCCCAGACGTGGCCTACAATAAGAGAAGGGAAGAGAAGCCCACCCTAGAAGTAAGAACAGCACTAAGGAAAATGAAGTCAGGGAAAGCAGCAGGCTCAGAAGAGGTCACAGCAGATATGATAAAGATGCTGGGTGAGATACAGGATAAATGGCTCCTGAGAGTACTCACAGCAGTGTGGAGAGGAAGGCATATCTCATATGACTGCAGAATAAGCATACTTGTGCCAGTATACAAGACTGAAGGGACATCCACAACTGGGGGCAGTACAGAGGTAGCAAATTCCTTTCACACTGCATGAAAGTTCTGGAGAGGGTGACTAATAAACGAATATGCAGAATAGTAGAAAGTAAGATGGGAGATGAACAGTTCAGATTCATATTAGGATGTAGCAGAACTGACCTGATGTTTGCAGTGAGATAGATAGTTGAAAAGAAGCTACACAAGAGTAGAGACTCCAACTGGGCATTCCTATACTTGGAGAAAGCATATGACAAGGTCCCAAGAAAGCTGATTTTGAGTAGTATTCCAGTGGTTCAAAGTCCCAGAAACATTGGTAGACTTTGGGTCCATGTACATAGACTGCACTTTGTTCAATGAGTCAAGTATGAACAGTCTCACAACTGAAGCTTGGTGCACACCCACTCCCACTGGGAACCCCTGTGTAAGCCCACTGCTAATGTAGTCCATCACCAGTATGAACAGCAAGCAGATTAAAGGGGACAGATCAACAAAGGTGCCGTAAACAGATGATGTGGCATTACAGGCAGACACTGAGTAAGAACCTCAGCAAAGGATAAGGGAATTGAATGCAGAACTGAAGGCACATGGGATGGACCTAAGTACAGATATGACAGTGGTAATGGCAGCAAACTGGGGAAATCAGAAGAACCTGAGAAATGCGATAGCAGTGAAGCTAGTGGACAGGTTAATAGCTTCAAGTATCTAGGAGGGGTTCGGAGGATATGAGAAGTCTGATTCTAGTATTGACCTCCACATTCAGAGGAGCTGCAGCCAAATGGCATAGTGTGTCAGGTGTAGTGTATGACAAAAGAATGCCAAAGAAGCTGAAAATTAAGCTGTACAAAACAATGGTGTGATCACTGCTACCATACGGTACTGAGACCTGAGCAGTAAAGGTAGAGTAGATGAGGAACCTAGAGTTGTTAGAGATGAAGTGCCCGAGAAGGGTGGTAGAATGATCTTTTCTGCAACTGGAGTGACTTTGGCTTCTGCTCTTATGTCCTCATTTCTCCATCTATCCCAAAGTGTGCAAAGAGAACAGATTACAGTGATTTGGGCACATGTGCAGAAAAGCAGAAGACAATCTGGTGAAGAAGATTTGGGACAAATAGGAAGAAGGTAAGAGGGAACAAGAGCATCTAGCAAAGAGGTAGCTGGATTGTATAAGAGATCTGCATCAGTCAGACATTAGTATTAAAGAAAGCAGGTGCTTGGCATTGAATCGAGAAAGATGGTAACAGTTAAGATGACACCCTGACCTCTTGTAGAAAATGGGAAAAAGGGGACCGATGATCTGTCTTATCTGTACTCAATTTTATCTCAAGTGCCTTCAGTTTTCCATTCCATTCCCTTATCTTTGTCCAAAGTCCTTGCTCAGAGTCTGCCTGTAATGACACAATCTGCATACAGCAACTGTTTTTATAGACCAGTTGGCATAATGGTTAAGGTTGTTGCCTCCCATGCACAAGGTACAAGATTCAATTCCGACCTCCAGATAGTGCCTGCAAGGAGTTTGGATGTCCTCCCTTCATCTCTGTGGGGTTCCTCCCACATCTCAAAAACACACTTGAGTGTTTCCACTTCAAAGTCCCCCAAAAAATTGCTGTGGGCAGCAGCAAAGACTGTAGATGATGCCATACAGTAGAAAGACTTGTACAGACCAACCACTTTGGGCATTAACTGCGGTGAACAGTATCTTCAAGATAAGAGAACACAGATCGCAGATTGTGCACTGTGTCAGGGGAAGCAACTCAAAGGTGAAAAAATTGGTTCTAGGTGATTCATTTGTGTTGACTAATCAATCCACATACTTTCTCTAATAAAATCAGTGCAATTCTCTCTACCAGACTGCTCCAGGCAATACAAGGGAAAATGAAAATAGAACTTGTTCCTTTACCAGATACATTGAGCTCAGTTAGCAGCTTGAGTGCTAGAGAAGATAAGCATTATAGGGAGGACTGTGTGGCCAAATGCCAGCTCTTCTTCGTCAGGGTTGGATTTGGTTTTCACCATGGGACTTTTTTGATGGAGACCCCTGTGGGTTGTTTTTATGGTTAAGGTGAAGCTGTCAGATGGTTAAGTTCCCATCCTCAGCATTACAAAACATTTCCTCACCACCTATTCATGTCTGAATGATGAGAATCAGAAGAGGAGAGAGGCAGGAGCCAGAGTAGGAGATGCAAATAGACATCTCTCCCTGAATAGGAAGAGCCCATCTGTCAAGAAAGATACTATAGAAGCTCTCTGCTCCTAAATTACATACAGATGACTCACTTTGGATTGAGAAATGATCATCAGTAGAGACAAGAGGTTAAACAAGAGACAGATGGTCCCTTTAAAATGAAAGGAAAAAGCCCTTTACAGTGGGGTGGGATGGAGTAGAGTGTGATAAGCATAGGTACCTCCATGACAAGAACTTCAGACTTAGGAACTTCTTTTGCCTTCAAAATTATTTTTGGAATGTTGACTGTCTGGAATATCAGTACTGACACAGGTGCCCAATGTAGTTTTTAATTTGTTCAGACATCAGCATTGACCAAGAGAGAAAGGAAACCATATCCTTGTCTTCTGTACTAATCTACTACCTTCTGAAGTCATTAAAGATGGCACTCCCAGTATGAGTATGAAAAGGGTCAAGGCAACTTCTTGATGGACTCAGACCTTTTTCGGCATTCTCAATTTTGCTGACTCCCCACATACTTCTCATTGATTTCACTTCCAAAACTCTCCGAGAAGATTTTCAAGAAAGAAAGGGGCAAAGCTTTTTGCCTTCTCATACTCATAGTCTCTTTATAACTGCTACCATGCTTACAGTCTTGAAGTTTCTTCAGTGACAACTCAATCATTAAGTGAAGAAGAAAGGCAGTATGAAAAAAAGTCACTATAAAATAAAACTTTTTAGCAATAAATTTCTTCTGGCTTACACGAAATGTGCAACACTAAAAAACATGTAAATAAGATGGGATGTATAACTTGGAGCCCAGTGCAGTAGGAATCTAGTAACTCATCTCCTTGCTTCCTAAAATCTTTGATGCACAAAACCACATGCTTCATAGCAGTTTTTCCAACATTCCAATACTGGAAACATACCTCATATGATTTGCAATTTCTCCAAAATAATAACAGTTACAAAAAAGTAAAACAGAAAAATTATTAGATAGTGGGCTGTGTGCTAGTTTTATCGTCAAGAGTCAGAATCCATTGAACTACCCCAACAAATGACCATGATTCTCCTTTTACTCAGCAGCCTACTAGCTGTTCTAAGGTGACCTAGGTTTCATTTTTTTCCCGCCACAAAAGACCTATTTCTTAATAAAACTAGAGACTCTATCTACAGTGAGTGTGTAGAATTAAGTTCATAGTACTGGTGTTTGCATAGATCCTTAACTAAATATATTCCCAGCCCATGGAATAAGTTACCACTACAGGTCAAATTACTATTGTAACTAGTCTTGATGACTGGCTGGGTAGCCACATATCACAGCAGTATTACAACATACAGCCTTGCTCAGTTTGGAAGGTGAGCACCATCAAGTGGTTGAAAAGGGTGACAAGAACTTTTAGTATGTCTGCTTAAGTGTATATTCCTACGCATTTTATGGTCCCTGTGATGGCTTGTCTAGCATGATTTGCTACGCTCTTAAGACTATCTGGTAACACTGGTTTTATGTTGCAAATTTATGAAAGAAAAGTAGTATTACTGCTACTATTACAGCCAGTTACCTTTTCAAATGTGCAAGACATAACTACACTTGGTAGTCCAGTATTTTCTAAGAGGTAAATGATTTTCTGTTTGGTACCGTGGGTCTATCATTGAAAAGCTGTCTATGTCACTGCATAAAACAAGTAAATTGTGCATATGATATGTTTGCAATACTCAAAATGACACTACTAATTTATGAAACTGTGTATTTGAGCTGGAGAAATTAAAAACGGCAGACCTGTCTCAGTGACATATGCCAAGTCTTTCGGGTTTCTAATACCATGACGGGAATGGACCTCATTCCTAAGTCAAAGTGCAATTAAAGTTCATGAAATTAGTATTGTTTCACTCTTTGATGTTAGTCAAAAGTGCTCTTCGCAGTACCCGCAATGTGCCCAGCAATGACTCCTTCTGTAATTCATACAGTGTTACATGAATTGGTAACATATAAAAAATAATTTACAATCGTATTTGGATAAGAACAGTTGCTCCTACTACTACTGGAACTATCTGGGTATCTTTCTTCCACATGGCTCTCGTTTCTGCCTGCAGATTGAGGTATTTTATGATTTTGTGTCTCTCTGTATGCAAGACATTGTAGTCACTAGGTGTGGCAATTTCAATGATCAATGCTACTTTGTCTTCTTTTCTTGAACCACTACATCCAGTTTTCTAGCGTCTATCTTTTGGATTGTTGGTATTGGGTGATCACATGTGATGTAAACTTCATAATTTTCTATGATTCTCTGTGGCACGTTTCCAGTGGTTTTCAGCCACTTTGTTACACTGGAGATTGTGCAAACATTATATCAATCTCGCCACATTATTATGCCTTTCAGTAAACAGTCCCGCTGCTATTAGAGAGTCGCAACCAGCAATAAGGTGTGGGACTGTTTCCAATTCGGTTCCACAAAACCTACATATGTCTGTTTTTCCCACATGTTCAATGGACGTAGTGGGCTATGTGCACACTGGTTTACTATCTTGGGTTGCCAGTATTAACTGATGTAAATTCACCTCTCCTTAACCATTCCTGCATTCATTTTTGATCAACATGAGGCTCTTCCAGAAGTTTTCTATACTTGCAACTATATTTATGTTTTTTCCACATTTCTCATCTTCTCACCTGGTCCTTCACCTTATATTCTTTCTTTTGTTTTTTTTTTTAGCACATTTAGTTGCTGCCTGTTTTTTTATCCACTTCAGGTTTGATTTCTATTCCTGCTTGACATTGATATGCTTCTGCTAAATTAAGCAGAGATGTCATCTTAGATTTATTCTCATGTTTCAAAACATTCACCACATTTTGATCTTGTGAGGTCAGTAGATATGTGTGGAGTCCCACAACTGCAGATCTATACATGTAATCAATTTCAAGGAGGTCCATCCCTCCCTCAGAATGGGGAATATATAATCTTGGTATACACTGATTTTTATAAATCATTTGGTGAGCATGAAGCATCCTTCTTGTTTTAATATCCAATCTATCCAACACTTTTTGGGGCCAGTCAATCACCCCAAAACTATAAGTTAGGACAGGAAGAGCAAACTGATTTATAGCTTGGATCTTGTTCCTAGGTGTCAATGCTGTTTTCAGGATTAATTTAAGTCTTCTAAAGTACTCCTTAACTAAGCTTTATTCACATTTGTTCATGTTTTATTGCTGATCAATTCCCAAGTATTTATACGTCCTCTCTTGCTCAAGTTCTTTTATATCACATTCTTGTCCTAAACTGATGATAAATGTGCAAAAGCAACCTTTAAAAAAGGAAAATTGCAGCACCAGGAAAACAAGACCAAATGACGTTCCAATATCATCTGAAAACGTTTTGACAACCTGCTGCTGTGCTTTCAGTTCCTCATCTGATGAGCTATACAATTTTAAATCATTGACAAAGAAAAGATGAGAAGTCATTAGACTTTGTTGTTTTCTAGAAGCCAAATTATAGCCATGGCCTAAGCTGTTAAGTAAACAGCTTAATGGCAAGGCAGAATAGCAAGGGTGACAGAGTCACCCTGGAATATCCCCCTTTATTATCCCAGGGATAAAAATTCAATCTGTCCTTTATCATGGCTTAATTGCAAAGTGGTCTGCCACTGTTTAATGGTTACTGTAATGTAGTTAATCAGTGTAGGGTGTATCTTATACATTTTTAAGCAGTCTTTTATCCATGAATGTGGGATACAATCAAATGCTTTTTTGTAGTCAAATCCATGCCATACTTAGGTTCTTCCCCTTCTTACAATTCTCCACTATAACTTTGTTTAACAACAAATGGTTCTGTGTCCCATACGACTTTCTTTTATTGCACTTTTGTTCTACTGCCATAGAGTTTTCTTCAAAATGACTATAAGCACTGTTGGCACTAATTCCCATGTATATTTTGTACGGCATTGGAAGACAAGGGGCAGGATTCACGAAGCCTCCGTGTAAGAGTTACAAGGCTTACACGGAGGCTGCAGTTAAACGGTGTGACATCAGCATGTCATGCATATGCATGAGGGCATGCTGAATCACACCTAAGGCTTACACGGTCCGTGGAAGGCAGTAGGGGGCATGTCCGTAGGCCGAGCCCTGCAAACGGACACGCCCCCAGAAGAGTAAAAGTGCCGAAAGTAAACCCCCACGACAGAGTCCATGGAAATGTGAATAAACACAACACAACACATGCCCCCACAGACTATGAACATAAAATATATAAAAGAACATGTTGTATTTTATTTTAAATTGTAAAGATGTTTGCCCGTGAGTGGGCTCGTTTGCGTGGGCGTGCCCGTAGCTTAGCCACAGTTAGCAGTAAGTGGAAAAGCATATAAGAACTAACTATGCAAAGTAAGCCAAAAAGCAATAGCATAGCGGTAGAGATGTCGGCTGAAGAGCAGGCAGTCATGGTTCGAGACCCCACAACATCAATTTTTATTTTTAGTGAAATAAGCACGAAACAAGTCCCTGATATATATGTACACATATAAAATTATATTTTATGTAAAATGTAATGAAATGGGCTATTTATTTTGAAGAAATGTGAGATAACAAAATAATAAAAAATGCCAGATGTGCCTATAGCTGAGCTACAGTTTAACAAGTTGAGTGCATCTGCCCGTAGGTGAGCAGTGGTTTAACAGGTGTAAAATGAGTGCCCGAAGGTGAGCAGTGGTTTAACAAGTGCAAAATGAGTGCCCGTAGGTGAGCAGTGGTTTAACACGCTGAAACTGTGTGCCCCTAGCTGAGCTGAGCATAATATGCGTGCTGACAGCCAAATGAAGCGTAAACCAGCGTACCCCGTTTGCACGGAGCTGCGCACCGCGCCAACAAGCTAACCGACGGGCAACGTTGAGCAAGTTGTAACAAAACTGCCTTTACACAGACACACCTCCTAGCCTGTGTAGACAGTCATAAAATATAAATAGCAGTGGCCAGGTTCGAACCCAGGATACCATGCACCATAGTCAAGGTACTAAACCACTAAGCCATGACAGCTGTACTTAGAAATGCAGTAATAGCAAATATATAGGAATGAATAGAAAGAGGGGCATGACAAAGCAGGTTTTGTGAAGCTGATACAATTCCAGAATGGCCAATCACAGATAAGTGCGGGAAAAACGGCATATATAAGCCCCATAGGCAGGAATACACAGCATAACCGATTGTAGAACTAACTTGCAGCCAGAATGTCAGGAGTAGGTGAGGGTAGTTGCTTTCGAGCACAGAGGTGGGGCGTTGAGGAGTCCAAATATATGGTTTGGCTCCTTGTCCACAATCATGAGGCCCAACTCATGCAGGGCCAGGTCCTGTGGAGAGCATATAGGGCTGCGGCGTGGGACCGGTTGGCTCATGATCTTACCAGTGCCACAGGGATTCCAAGGACTGGTGAGCAGGTCCGTCACCACCATGCGGGCCTGAAGAGATGCAAGCAGGTCCAACTGAACCTTTGGATCCAGGAAGCCGGCAAATGCCCAACGCCCTGCTACTGAGTAAGTTACATCTAATTATGTATGTAAGAAATTAACCTAGCTGATATTATGGAGATGTGTATTCCAATATTACTTTATTTATATTACAGCTGCAGGTGTCCGTTCTGCGAACCGCAGAGCCTATGGCGATAGGCTGGTGCGGTTGCGCCACCAGGCAGGTCAGTAATCCTCTCCCTGTAACTGTAAATAAATATAAAAGTATGATAGTTAGCAAAAGAGTGCAGTGTAGTCACTAAGTAATAAAATGTGCAAGTAACAGTGTAAGAGTGTTTGCAAGTATTGCTTGATTACAAAAGTGTGTTGCAGTCTGTAATCCAAACTGTCTGAAATAAAGTCTGAAATAAATATGTCACACCTGTAATATAATAGTACACAACCTGCAGCAGGCTGAAAAGTACAGCTGCAGAAGATGAGCAAAACACATGTGTGAAATATATCCCTGTTGAAATACTGAAACATGACAGAAGTGAGACTGTTGGAAAGGATTGTAATAACTACAGTTAAAACATGTCAATAAAGCCTAGAAGTAAGTACCATCCTGAATTGTAAAAATAAAACAAGTGAGAGAGTGTGAGAAAGAACTATGAATCCACCAATAAAGTAGTAATAACTCCTGAATAAAGTATACTGCAGTCAGTACAGAATGAAATGAATGTGACAAACAGAACCAAACTGCGAAATGTGTTCAAAATGTTCCTGCAGCTGGAATGTGTATCCCAAAATCTGGATATGTTGCTCTCAGTCTGCAATATGCAGATAGTATGATTGTCTGAAATACCAAACATCCACAGTTGTCTATAGTTATATAAAGCAAACGTAGCAGTATGATGTAGCTGAACAGAGCCAGATATGAACGTGTATGAATAAAAATGAAAATGTATATTGATGTAGCAGTAACATTCCTATCACCAACTTGAAGTAGTTATCACATAGGAAACTGTAGGTAGAACTGTAGTGTGTATATATCTGCAGCTATTAGAAATGTACAGCATATGTATTGGTATATGAAGGTGTTAATTATATTTTCTGCACCCTACCCTATAACCACATATAATCCATTCCACGTGAAATTGGTATGTGCAATCACAATTAACACCCCTGGACATTTGTCCTGTTGGGTCATACATATTTGCATGTACGTTGATGCATCTGCCCTGTTCATACATCCAAACCTGATGGCCTGTTGCCATCAATCAACCCTGCATGTTGATGGACTGTGTATTGCTGTTCAAATTATGCATGTGTTATGCTCGCTGTTCAATGGTGTGAATATCTGGGTGTTTGGTTAATGGGAATACTAATGCATGCTGTTACAACTAATTGTGAATGGTATTGTATGTTACTAACCCAAACTGTCATGACATAATGCAAAACATAGGATGACAGGGAAGGCGGGTTCCAGCGGACCCACCTCTCCCACCTCAGCTGGCGAGTGCACCTAGCAGTAGTGCCCAGGCCGGACCCTCCTCTGGTGGCCCTGTGCCACCTGCGGGTGGAAGCACTGCAGGGGATGGGGCTTGTCCCCCCTCTGCAAGTGTGGCTGGAGGAGAGCCACTCACCCTCCATAGCGTCCGGACTGTGGTGCGTAGGGAGATCCAGGAAGCTGTTCTTGGGCCCCTACACCAGCTTGAGGCACAGGTGCATAACTAACGGGCATGCCTGCTGCCCGGCCTACACAGCCCCCAGCACAGCCCCATCCTGGGCAGTGAAGGCACAGTGGCAACTGCCCATGAGTGGGGATATCAGTTCCACTGTTGCCATCTGTGGGCTCATGGGCTCTGGATATCCAAACATCCGTCCCCGTCAATTGTGTAACCCCCCCCACACATGTCATACACCGCCCCTGTATGCGTCTTGTTTGTCTTGTTTGTTGACCTACCCAACCTACCTCCCCAGCTATACCAACTTCCTTTACCTGACATACCACTCTCACCTGAAAAAAAAAAAGGGCACTCTGTACCCACAAAAAAATTACGCCCCATACATAGCTGCCCATTTCGCACACATGTCTGCTGGACATGGAAACTGTCAATTACAATTGGCTGTACAACAAGTATTATTGTTGTCCTTACACCTCTCTCAGGGGTGGAAGGTTTCAAATGTCACACCAAATTACAAACATATGCACAGCTGCTGCTGATAAAGAAATGGGCAGCTATGGGCCTTACCTACATCCCTCCTGCAAAACCCAAGCTTGTTTTCCTACTGTCTTACCCTCTTTGTGACCCCTTTTTCTCCACTTTCTTGTCTCCCCATTTTCATTTCTTTCAAAGAAAATAGCGCGGGTGTGCACAAGAGTAAGTACTTTTAAGCGGTTGTAAGCGGGTGTGCGCGGAGCTGAACGCCAGTGCGCATGTGGGAGCTCCGCGCAAACCAGCACTAACCCAGTTACAACTGCTTAAAAGTGCCTTAGTCACTCTGAATGACAGGTCCTGTAGTCTGCTCAAAAGCAAAATAAAATCCCACTGTCAGACCCAAACCCAGGACCTTGGAAACAGTAGTCTGCATGACTTTCCACTAAGCCATGACTGTTATATAAGAACATTGTGCTACAATAAATATATCATGTAATAGTAGGAATGAATGTAAAGGGAATATAGGATGTGTAGTACACAAAGCATGTCATGTATATTTACTGTCAAATCTAGTGGATTTCTATAATAGTAGTGTGTGAACAGAAACAGCCATGCTAGTTGGTAGCTAGTAGGTAATAATGTCACTGTAGCACCTTGCAAGCCACACACATACTCACAGCAGGAAAATCACTGCCCATACCCCACAACCTGTTACAGGAACATATCCGGACCAAGTAATAAAATATGTGGAGCAAAGTGCCAAAACCAGGGACACATTCCAAATAATGTTACAACAAAATTAGACAGTTCAGAGATTAACAGGTTAGGCATTTTGTTGGATGTTTGGAAGGGTATGAAGTCTGAAACTTAAATGTCTGTCACTATATTCTGACTTGAGCCCAGAGTGATTTGCCAGAAAGAGCTGTGCATGAGATATTGACCAACATATGAGGCAGAAATGTGGACAACCTGCAAATATCTGTACACTTGAGAGGTCTGACACTGCCATATTTGAATAGTTAAGATCCTAGACATAGCCACAGTGACTGAATTACAGGGATGCCCCACAGACTCCATGTGAAATGTACAAACAGTAGGAAGAAATGTGTTACAACACATGCAATGGTAACTATGAAGTCCTGAAAGTATGCACCACTTGCACGGCAGAAATAGTGTAGTAATACATACGCTCATGCTATCCCACAGTCACAACTACAGAATACCAGACAATTTAATGGGTGTACCCCACTGATATGTACCATTCCATGAGGCAGATAACAGATGCACCTGAGAGTCTCTGGGGCCTGCTCAGCAGCATACTCAAATACCCTAATAGATGTCAAGGCCCACACCATGGCCAGACCACACTTCATGCTGTAACACCCTAGCAGATATAGCAAGCATTCCAAGGTGTGAATGTACATGGAAAATAGGAAAGCCACAGCAGCACACTACAGTCAAGACATCTAGCAGGCATACAAGTAGTGTCTGTAAAGGGCAAATATTGAAGCCATAGCAACAAAGTGCAAGAGCCACTGCTATACACCAGTTACACTACATGTCCCACAGGAAAGCACACACACCCACATTAACAGTAGTAGTAGTCTTACATGTGTATGTACACTGACACCTAATACAGGAAACTGGAGAAATGAATGGAGAAATGTTAATCTACAACACAGCCGGAAATATGAGAGAGATACTAACCTTTACACTCACAGAACAGTGTCCACAGCATACCAGCATGGTCCCTACCCTTAAAATCTGAAAGGGCTACGCCTATCTCACATACCTTTTTATAGCACTGTTCTGAAATCACAGTGAGAACTGCAATCAGTACACAACTGGCTGCATGCAATTAGCAAATGCTGGCTAACAATTGGTGCAGAGGCCATCACATGGACATATGCAGATACCTACAAAAGCATACTGTACTCCTAGTCCACACATGCAATACTTTCATTGCACCCTGTGGAGGTAGTGAGAGACAGAGAGAGAGAGACAGAGAAAAAAAATTAAACATACACAAACAAAACTGGTCAGCAACAACCACCTGAAAGCTGACAACTGGCAAGTGGAGCAGCAGGACACAAAACCAGATGGCAACACAAGCAGCTGTGACAAACACAGGTAATGTAAAGTAATACTATAAAAGTCTACATACTGTGAACCCTCCATATGTGTCATTGGTCTGTATCCATATGTATATGAAGATGTGCAAAGGGCAGGGGACATACAAATGTATGTACAGCCTTCACTGATAGTTGCTGTATGTGAGAGCATCTATGTGCACATATCAATGTAGGTTGAATGTAGGTTGTAGTGCAATGTACAAAGTAGGTTTCACAGTTATGTATGTTTAGCAGTATGTTACTGTGTGTATACAGTTTTGTAAACAAACATGTTGATATACCTATCTATCATATGGATACGTATGTATGTCAATATATGTATGTATGTATGTATATATATATATATATATATATATATATATATATATATATATATATATATATAATATGCATATATGTATACATACATAGAGAGAGATGTAGGAATACATAGACAGATGCAGATAGATAGAATATGTACAAACATATATATGTAATACACACATACAGATATAGATATATGTAGATACATATACATAGACAGATAGATCTGACTATCTACAGGTATGACTGTATATGACGATCTCACACTCCCCCTGTCCCACCCCCTCTGTCACTCTCACCCCCTCTCTGTCACACCCCCCCTCTCTCCATATCTATAGCAATATATGTACATCAATATATATATGTGTATATGTATACAGACATATATATATATATATATATATATATATATATATATATATATATATATATACATATACATATATCTATATATATATATATATATATAGAGAGAGAGAGAGAGAGAGAAAGAGATGTATATATATTCTGAGTGAGGCACATGTGTACAGATGCATTGCAACAGGTGCCTGGTGACAAAGGCATGGAGTGAACACCAGTGTCAAAACTGGAGTACCATACCCCATTTCAAATCACCTACACCAGTAACCACCAGATATGTGATTGGCTGCCCACCACTGCATGTGTCAGGGGTGAACAGGGTCATAAATGTGTACAATAGTCCCCCCAATGATATTCACAGTGGCACACTATTCCTAGAATACCTGCACATGGTATGTGTCAGCAGACATGGTGTGTCAGCTACGGACATGTAGGTCAGTGTACCCCTCCACACCACATAATGGCTGCCATGGTATGTACCTCACATGACAGCTACAGATATGGAGAAGGACACAGTGACATGTACAACACTGTGACAATGCACTCAAACACATTACCAATGCACAGTGACTGACAACACCACAGAGTACACACATACTACCCACATAGAGGTTACTACTCCTGGATTTACATACTTAAGTCACACCCATGACAGATGTCCAACAACCATAGTAACACGTCACACCATCCACAACCTAAATGAGTGCTGTGTGTCGTCCGTGCCACTGCAATAGAGAGCACATGGTGGAGGTACAGGTTCCTACCCACAGATAAGACATACCCTGCAATAAACCACACAGTGTTAAGAAGCAAGACTCCCCATGAGTACATGTCACACATACCCCTGCTGAATGTTAGTCAGATAGGTAATATGCCATATGAGTCACCCTCTGTAACTGTTTGACAGCAGCAGGAACCATCACATCACATGTGTTACAATGGTCAGGGTAGCAGAACAGTATGCTGCTGTAGTCCCAGGGGCAATAGCATATTGTATAGTATTGTATTGTAATGTATTGTATTGTGTTGGTATGTAGAGGTGCCTCCTTCGTGGAGTGGAACCACTGCTGCTGTGCGCCAGTGTACAGGTACATATCCTGTAGTCAGGCTAGTGTTACATAGCACTTCTATATGTGTGTTTAGCTCCTCTTGGAGTTCATGTAGCATGCAACCGGGGATACCATCAAGTCCCATTCATGTTGTGTATTCTGCTTTCCTGAGGGTGGCTCTCACCTGGACATCTGTGATGACAGGGAGGTTACAGTCAGCTGGGATAACTATGTCTTATTTTGGGGGAGAGGGAAGGGGGAAACATGCACTGAATCTGTCTGCCACAATGTTGCCAATATCTGTGGGTTCAGTGAATTATTTGTTGTTGTGTACTATCTATGAGCATAGTGGAGGGTTTCTGACCAGGTTGCTAACATAACTGAAGAAGGCCTTGTGGTTATCTGTAGTGTCCCTGTTGATTTCCCTCTCAGAGTTGCCCATGGATGTTTGTATGAGAGAAAATAGCTCCTTACTAGTGCTGATCAGACATGCCTTCCCTTTATGGAATTATGCTCTGTCTTGCAGTAGCTTCCATCGTTTGTAATACAATCTGTCTATGGCTGGGGTCCACCAGACAGGATGCTGTCCCTTTGTGGAGAGTGTCTTGGTCTTATATGGGATTGCATGATCCATGCATTCTCGGAGATGTCCGTAGAAATCATTTGTGAAGGGGTCAGCATTGTGGGTTGTGTCTCTGCAAATGCAAACTTTACACTTTGTAACAATGTTAGTCACTACAGTCGTTTGTGCTGGTGATGGGGGTGGGATATGTATATCCAGGGCAATTAGCTCACAGTAGTTGATGATGTACCCCATACAGTACCTAGATACAAACCCCCAGAGTGAGGAGGTGCTTTGGACCTGAATCAGTGTTCTGACTGCTGGGGTTTGGTAGTATGTCATATGGAGTGTGCCAGGTACTGTTGCACAGTTGCTGGCTGAGCACTGATACCTGGCCATTTACATGTGTATCCACCAATAGACAGACAGATGCTATATATGTGATATATGTTGTATCACAACAGTCGAGTAGCATGTGTAGTATGTGTGCCAAATTCTGTTGACATATATTGCTGATATCATGTTATTTCCTTTTTCAGGACCATGGCTCACCCACGAAATCCAGCTTACTCTGCAGCTGAGGATGAGGAGATACACCAGAGCCTGGTGTGGGATTATGCAATACTCTTTTCCCGCACCAGCCAGAATCAGCAGGAGAGGGCTGCACTGTGGCAAGACCTGGTCCGTCGGGTAAATGACATAGGCACACATAATAGGACATATGCGCAGGTACGACATCACTGCAGTGATTTAATCAGAGATGTCCGTCAGCGTGCATCGGATATCCACAGGCAACAGGTCGCCACAGGTGGTGGGGTGGCTACACATCCCCCACTCACCAGACTGGAGGGACTACTCATGAATGCAGTGGCTCCAGCCCGGCAACAACAACAACAGCAGCAGACATGCCACGCAGCAGCAAGACTATGAGCGTGCAGGTAATATGCCATATGTATAGTTGACTGTTGTGTACACTGGTAGTTAATGCATGTGTGAGGTGCGTCCTTGGTTTGTAGCTGTCATCATAGTAATTAATGTGCAAGTGTGATATCCTCAATATCAGCAGCTGACCTGTGAAAGGCGACTGTTGTACTACTGACCTGTATCATACTCAGTAACAATGGCACAGTTGTGCCCACTGACATTAGTTTCCTCACTTCTGCAGGTCCCTCCGGTGTAACAGCAATGCAGCCTATCCATGCTGGTGAGTGTGAATTAACAATACCTTTAATAGTCTTGATAGTAATAGTAATATTAGGCTCACTGAGTAGTGCTCTGTATATGCATGCAGGTGTGTCTGTGTCTGTGTGTTGATATCTCACATACTGAGTAGTGTACAACTGTGTGCAACTGTGCATGTGTGCACCTGTGCATGTGGGCATGCGTGTATGTGTGGACCTGTGCACGTGTGGATGTGTGCATCACTGGTAATAATGTGTAGACATTGTAAACTGTGTTTCTTGTTTCCCTCCCACAGGTTCTGGTGCTGCTCTGGTGTCATGCAGCAGGGAACCTGAATCAGGTGCCATGGGTATTGATAATGATGACATCTGTGTAATGGCACAGGAAGGTATGCCAGGGTCCATCATTGGTCAGCCAATTGACAGTACACAGCTGTCAACCCCATCAATGCGCACAGTTATCCTGCCAATACACCATTTGTCACCAATGTCCCTAGGTGATGGACAGCATACAGTGGGCATTGACCAGGGTAATGTGGTATCTGTGGCACATGTGTCCCCACACAGCAGCCATGGGCATGGCCCTGAGATGGTACCACACAGACAGATGTCCAGGGGTTCTCGTGGGAGCATCCGTGGGCATACTGCCCCTGTCAGATGTGCCCACAGAGGTCTTACAACCTCAGCTATGTTTCGGGCTGTCATGCAGGCACAGTCACGTATGGAACAGTACACCAGACAGGGTCTGAGGGAGCTGACAGCATGTCGCACAACCATGACTGACAGTATGCGTGACATTGCGGCTGCCATCCGTAATTTCACCGATGTCATAGACAGACATTGTGGGGACATATTAGACCGGTTCCCCAACTACATGTCCATGAGCCAGGGTGATGGTGGACGGCTGAGGCATCGACGTGGGTGTATGCCAGCAACAGCAGCAGCTGGCAGTCGTTGCGGACGACAACAGGGCCGCGGCTGCCCCCATAGTGCCAGCAGCAGCCCCAGCAATGCTGGGTCTGTGCTGTCATCAGACCACCCCAGGAGACCATGTGCACGTGGCTCTGACCAGGCCCGACAGGGATCTGTGTCCAGTCAACGAACAC
This sequence comes from Protopterus annectens, assembly GCF_019279795.1. NCBI lineage: Eukaryota > Metazoa > Chordata > Ceratodontiformes > Protopteridae > Protopterus > Protopterus annectens. The sequence goes on along the minus strand of NC_056726.1, from coordinate 485,756,218 downwards.
CTGCTTCTGATGACAGTACCCAGTCTGGGTTGGTACCGGATACGGTCCGTAGCACCCCTGCAAGGCACAGGTACCGTGTCCGTGGCCACAGACACTGATCTGTATGACCTGGCAGGTACAGTCTGTGGCTGTCCACAAACACCAGTATATGGCAGCCATGAGGTGGAACTGTGTGCATCCATACACACATGCGAATTGACAACACCTAGGGCTACCGCATACACTGCATCAACATTGCCCCACCTTGTCCTGCTGTCCCTCACCAACACACATACACATACATGTCAATTGGTGGTATCGGTGGCTGACTCAGGCATACCAAGTTCACACCCTGTGCATATGATGAAACTGTGCCACCTCCTGCAATCTGTAACATCAGTGCAGGTACAGGTTAACATGTTGCTGATGCACAGGGTGACTACATAGACGTGTAGTAATAGTATCTTTTTTTTTTTTTTTTTGAACCTATGAATAGTATCATGTTGTTAACAGTACTGTGTGCTGATATAATTGTGGGTATATCACAGCATGCCTGATACAGTAAGGGTATGATTGTCATGTACTGTTGATACACTATGGTACTTACCATGGGTGTAGACATCTGCACATGTTGGCATACTGGTGGTAAGGATGTCAACAGAAGGCTACATACATAGGTAGCACAGGAGATAAGGTAATGAAAGTATTAATACGCAATGATGGACATGTAAACTGCAAGTGGCATGTTGCCCACACTGGACTCTGCAATGCGGATGTTTGAGGATGTTGATATGTGTGCAGTACTACACGACAGGTACAGGACACAAAGGAGCACCCTAGCACTGCAAGCTCACATCTCATACCATGCTAGACAGCCCCAACACACAAAACTAACTGTCACAGGAGGGAGAGTCCCCATACATGTCAGGGATACTGTGGTGGCAGGCCAGGTAGCATACATCCTACTAAGTATGGAACCACTGAGTGAAGGCTCAGTTTCTGTTATTTGACATGTGTATTACTGCAGTTATGAGCACATGGGTTTCCATCCAGTTATTGTACATCCTGACGGTACATGGTCTGTACACTTGTGTGCGCTGAGACTGGACCCTAGCCATCTGACCTGTGTATTTCCATGTACATGTGCATAGTGCCTGCATATTTGCAGTGTTACCTACTGGAAGTGGTACAGCTTGTTTGTTGTACAATGGACTACATGCAGCCCTGCTTACTGTAGCTTTGTTTGCATGCATGTTTGCTTGCAGTTACCCTGGAATACTGATCCCACCTGCAATGCAGAGTTACAGAGCTTCTGTGGACTCCTAGTGACATGGACATACATATAGTAAGCTATGCAGATGTCTCACTTGACAGAACGTCACTGTTTGTCCTGTTCACATGTACGTTGCCTGTGACACATTGCATACGACTTACCTGGCATTTGTCCACGTGAGCAGTCATATATGCCAGTGCTAACTAATCACAGGCACTACACCCTCACATACTCACCTTCTGTTGAACCACCTGCTTCACTAGGGATGGCTTGCACCTGTCACCCCTGGGTTTTCGGATATTGGCAAAGGCTCTTGCTACCCCCACAGTGCCTTTGTTAGGCAAGGCTCAAAAGACAAACCCACCTCCATAGGTATCACAAGGGATAAGAAACTAATAGTAATGCTACTCAACACCAGAAGTCTAAACCTCAAGATGCACACACTCAAAACTCTCCTTAGCATGGAGAACATCGATATCTGTGCAGTAACAGATACCTGGTTCAGGGCTACCGAGAGCACCCCAGCACTACCAGGTTATACCTCATACCATGCTTTTCAGCCCCAAAACTTGGACTGAACCACAAAAGGAGGAGGAGTATCGATATTCATCAAAGATACCCACACCTCCAGGTTGGTGGCAAAGCACCAAGCATCAGAGACTATCCATGTGCAACTAACAGTGGGTAAAACTGCCTTCCAGGTTATAGCCTGCTACAGACCACCCTCCCAAACCCAAGAACCACACTCGGCCTTCCTGAGAACAGTGGAAAATATGAAGGTCTCTCCAAACACCATTACATTGGGCGACTTCAACTACCCAAACATAGACAGGGAGCATGACTCTAGCTCCAACACCCTAGCCCAAAGATTCCTAGAATTTATGAACTTAAATGCTATGGAACAACTTGTTACCACTCCCACAAGAGGGGAAAACATACTGGACCTGATCATCACCAACATGGGGACTCTAGTTTATGGTCTGATCTTACCAGTGAGGGATACACTTCTGGTCTGGAGCATAATCTCACTGGATATTCACATCCCGACCCCACCCCCTGCCCAGAAAACCACAGTGAAAAACTTCTCTAAAGCAAATTCACACTCCTCAAAACCGAGCTGGAAACCTTCAAAGCCCCCAGGCCTGTGGAAAATACGGCCCAGACCACAGATTCCTCTATAAACGCATTCTATGGACACCTTCAGGAATGCATGGATCATGCGATCCCAAATAAAACCAAGACCCAATCCTCCAAAGGCAGACGTCCTGTCTGGTGGACCCCAGCCATAAACAAACTATACAATAGAAGGAGGAAGCTACTAAATGATACTGCAAAATCACAAAAAGGGAAGGCATCACTGATCAGTATTAGCAAAAAACTACGGGCACTCATAAAATTGTCTAAGGCCAGCTTCAAGAGAAAATTGCACAGGACACTAAGGATAATCACAAGGCTTTCTTTAGTTATGTTAGAAACCTGGGTGGTAATTCCCAGATATGCTCAGAGGTAGTCCAAAATGTTAAAATAAACACCAAACCCACAGACATTGCCAACATCCTAGCTGACAGGTTCAGCGCAAACTGCTCCCCCCCCCTCCACACCGAAAGGGCAAATATTTATCCCAGCAGAGTGCTGCCCCCCTGATATCTCAGATGTTCAGGTAAGAGCCGCCCTCTCCAAAGCAAAAAACACAGCATCAATGGGACCAGACAGTGTCCCGGGCTGTGTCCTACAGGAACTCCAAGAAGAGCTACACCCAAACATAAAACTACTGTTCAATCCCAGCCTTACTACAGGATATGTGCCCAAAGAGTGGTGTACAGCAACAGTGGTCCCTCTCCATAAAGGTGGTGCCTCAACGGATCCCGGACACTATCGCCCCATAAGCCTGACTAGCTTGGTCTGCAAAGCTATGGAAAGGATCATCATGGACCTCATAAATAAAGATATTGGGGACCTACAGACACTGGATCATACCCAGTTTGGCTTTGTTAAGGGCAGATCCTGCCTCTTAAACCTGGTTGATTTCTTCGAAACAGTCACCAAGGCCATTGACGAGGGGAAGGTGGTCCACACAGCCTACCTGGACCTCGCAAAAGCCTTCAATACAATACCCCACTCAGGCATTCTAGAGAGGCTCACCAGCTTAAATATAAACCCCTATGTCACTAGATGGATTGCACACTGGCTCAAGGACAGAACCCACATGGTTAGAATTGCTGGAGCCATGTCAGACTCCAAACCAGTTACAAGTGGTGTCCCACAAGGCTCAGTCCTGGGACCTCTCTTGTTCGGTATATATTTCTTGGAGGTACAGGCCAACACGGAAGGACTGTGGCTGACCAAATTCGCAGATGACTGCAAACTGGCCGCCATAATCGACTCTCCAGCTGACACAAGCATCCTCCAAAAGGGCCTCATAGAAAGAGACAACTTTTGCCAGAGCCATGGCCTCAAGCTGAATGCCAAAAAGTGTATAGTCATCCCCTTTGGCAAAAACAAAGTGCCCACAAAGTACCACATAGGTGGTAATCCATTAAGTACAGAAGAAGTAATTAGGGACCTGGGGACCCAAGTTGATAGCAATCTCTCATTTGACAACCACATGGCCAAAGTGGTTAGAAAAACATTTTATATAGCCCACCTCATCATGAAGGTATTTACATCTAGATCAGGGGAGGACATCATGCCTCTTTACTCATCCCTCATCAGGCCCATAATTGAGTACAATGCCCCTGTTGGGATGTACCTTACCAGACACCTGCAGCAACTGGAAAGACCCCAAAAGTACCTCACCAAGAGGATCAAAGGGCTCAAACAGATGCCATATGCTGACCGGTTAAAGAAACTCCAGCTCTACTTAGTGGCATACCGCCTGTTCAGAGGCGATCTGTGCCTGACATATAAAGCCATGTCCAACCCGGAATTAATGGGCATGCTGCACCTCAGAATATCCAAATCCCATCGAGCTACGCGCTCAAGAGACTTGAACCTCAGCGCTGAAATAAATAGGACATGCTGGAGGGACAGATTCATAACCCAGAGGCTCCCTTCACTCTGCCTAACCTGGACTGGGATTTTATTCCAGAGTCCCTCATTGACTCTCTTCAAGAGGAATCTTGATGAGTGGATGGGACATTGTCTAAGAGTGACACAGAAGTGATACCCAGGGTAAACCTACAGAGGCACAGTATACTAACCTCGAAAAAGGGCATAGCAAGATAAATTTACAATGGGTGGCGAAAGCCAAACACATTCTGGCTAGGTTTATAAATGCCCTTGGGCAGATAGCCTAGTATGAACCTATGAACCTATGTACCTTGTTCCCCATTGGCCCTATGTGCTGTTAATCACCATGGCAATCACAATACTATGGTAGCATGTGCAAAGGTCACTTGTCAGTCACCTCTATGGTACAGTTGTGGAATATGTGGGTCATGTGGCAATGTCACAGCTGCCACATGTACACAGTCAACCCTCTCCCCTACACATGGACGTACAACACATGTATGAGATGCAACCACATAGCCAAACTGGGGACTAAGCACTCTGAACCCAGTACTGGCATAACCTGTCAGGTGGCATGAAATACTACAGTGACTACAATACCAGTTTGATGTAGACCTACACTGACAGCAATAAAAACACGTGAACACACTGGGCCATTCGTGAAGCCTAAGAATAGCATCCTGCCTGAGCGGCAGACACCTCTGCAGCTGGCACACAGTCATACGTTATGCCAGAACACAGCACGTGCAACACATAGCACACAAATCCTGTGTGCCAAACAGTCACAGCCTGTTCGGCTAGACAACACACCTGCTACAGTTGTGTTAGGTACCTTTATTGTCTGGTACAGTGAGGTCACGCTCACCAGGCTGGACAAGGTGAAGGTCACAGTGATATGCCCGTGGGGCACTATGGTCCAACACATAACACAAGCATACAGGTCAGTCAGAGGCATGGACACATATGACTCAGTCACTGTCCATGCCACTATGGCTGACCTGTGATGTACCTCCCTGGACTACATGATAGGGAACATGGAAGGGCTTTCTGAGCATGTGGCATGGGCTGGTATGACCCTGACCTTGGTTGGCATCATACCCTCACCAGGAATGCTGACAAATTACTGTAGCTACAACACCCTAGCTGAAAGGTTCCTAGCATGTAGTCACTGCATTGCTATGGAACAACTTGTTACCACTCCCACAACAGGTGAAAACATGCAGCACCTGTTCATCAACAACATGTAGACTATATGCCCCAGACCAGATGTGTATCCCTCGCTACTAGGATGATAACATATACATCTCACACTGTATATATACATACCACATGCAGCACCCGCACAGAAGACCACAGTCATAATGTTATCCAGTGCAAATACCATGTATTCACATGTGGCAGGCGTCAGACATGGTAACTATTGAAGGTCACAGGTACATATGTGTATTTGGCACACACATACATCATCTGTGTCCATTGCCATTACTGGTTTAATCGATGTCATGCATTATTGTGAACAACAACCCACACACATGGGCATTCTGTGTGACAAAAACACACGTGGCATGTGTGGAATTCAAAGCCATAACTAACTGTGCTATGACAGTAGTGAGAGACGCAGTAGCAGAGTGTGCTATTTGCATTACTGGGAGATTTGCCCTCTTCCGCTGTACTTGTAGGGTGCTGACATCATCTCTGTGTAGAGATTGGAATATGCAGCAGCTGGTGTGTTCTCCTAGTTGCCAAAAGGGACATTTCTTTCATACAGACTTGCGCACACACTAACCCCCCTCCACACACACTGAGCATTTGCAGGATTCAAACCCCTCCCTAACTATGTTATGACACTCGAGACGGGAAACCTCCTAGTAATGCGAATAGCGCACTCTGAGCATTTGCAGGATTCAAACCCCTACCTAACTATGTTATGACACTCGAGATGGACACATTAGCAGAGTGCGCTATTCGCATTACTGGGAGGTTTCTCTTCTCCTGCTGTACTTATAGGGTGCTGACATCATCAGTGTTTAGAAAGGGGAATGTGCATCCTGTAGTGTGTTCTCCTAGTTGCCAAAAGGGACATTTCTTTCATACAGACTTGCACACACACTAAACCCCCTCCACACACACTGAGCATTTGCAGGATTCAAACCCCTACCTAACTATGTTATGACACTTGAGACGGACGCATTAGCGGAGCACGCTATTTGCATTACTGGGAGGTTTCTCTTCTCCTGCTGTACTTATAGGGTGCTGACATCATCAGTGTTTAGAAAGGGGAATGTGCATCCTGTAGTGTGTTCTCCAAGTTGCCAAAAGGGACATTTCTTTCATACAGACTTGCACACACACTAACCCCCCTCCACACACACTGAGCATTTGCAGGATTTAAACCCCTACCTAACTATGTTATGACACTCGAGACAGACGCATTAGCAGAGCACGCTATTCGCATTATTGGGAGGTTTCCCTTCTCCTGCTGTACTTATAGGGTGCTGACATCATCAGTGTTTACAGGATGCACATTCCCCTTTCTAGTGTGTTCTCCTAGTTGCCAAAAGAGACATTTCTTTCATACAGACTTGCTCAGTGTGTGTGGAGGGGGGGGGGGTTAGTGTGTGTGCATTTGCAGGATTTAAACCCCTATCTAACTATGTTATGACACTTGAGACAGACGCATTAGCAGAGCGCGCTATTCGCATTATTGGGAGGTTTCCCTTCTCCTGCTGTACTTATAGGGTGCTGACATCATCAGTGTTTAGAAAGGGGAATGTGCATCCTGTAGTGTGTTCTCCTAGTTGCCAAAAGAGACATTTCTTTCATACAGACTTGCACACACACTAACCCCCTTCACACACACTGAGCATTTGCAGGATTCAAATCCCTACCTAACTATGTTATGACACTCGAGACAGACGCATTAGCAGAGTGTGCTATTTGCATTACTAGGAGGTTTCCCTTCTCCTGCTGTACTTATAGGGTGCTGACATCATCAGTGTTTAGAAAGGGGAATGTGCATCCTGTAGTGTGTTCTCCTAGTTGCCAAAAGGGACATTTCTTTCATACAGACTTGCACACACACTAAACCCCCTCCACACACACTGAGCATTTGCAGGATTCAAACCCCTACCTAACTATGTTATGACACTTAAGACGGACGCATTAGCGGAGCACGCTATTTGCATTACTGGGAGGTTTCTCTTCTCCTGCTGTACTTATAGGGTGCTGACATCATCAGTGTTTAGAAAGGGGAATGTGCATCCTGTAGTGTGTTCTCCTAGTTGCCAAAAGGGACATTTCTTTCATACAGACTTGCACACACTAACCCCCCACCACACACACTAAGCATTTGCAGGATTCAAACCCCTACCTAATTATGTTATGACACTCAAGACAGATGCATTAGCGGAACACGCTATTTGCATTACTAAGAGGTTTCCCTTCTCCTGCTGTACTTATAGGGTGCTGACATCATCAGTGTTTAGAAAGGGGAATGTGCATCCTGTAGTGTGTTCTCCTAGTTGCCAAAAGGGACATTTCTTTCATACAGACTTGCACACACACTAACCCCCCTCCACACACACTAAGCATTTGCAGGATTCAAACCCCTACCTAATTATGTTAAGACACTCAAGACGGACACATTAGCGGAGCACACTATTCGCATTACTGGGAGGTTTCCCTTCTCCTGCTGTACTTATAGGGTGCCGACATCATCAGTGTTTAGAAAGGGGAATGTACATCCTGTAGTGTGTTTTCCCAGTTGCCAAAAGGGACATTTCCCTCACACAGACTTGCACACACACCAACCCCGCTCACCCACACACACACACTGAGCATTTGCAGGATTCAAACCCCTAACTAACTATATTATGACACTTGAGGGAGACACATTAGCAGAGCGCACTATCCAAATTACTGGGCATCTGTTCTGCACCTGCAGTATTTATAGGGTGCTGACATCATTATTTCTACAGAGGTATGTACATCTAGTACTACCTGTCAGGTGGGGGATAGCATATATATGCATTTGCAGCCACCAACTTCAGGGTCAGATATGCACATCGCACTGGCAGGTTATGTTCTATACCATGCTTCGTGACCACAGGACCTGTAACACACAACACAACCAGTCCAGACCACCCCTCCCACATCTAGGACACACACTTTGCTTCCCTGCGAACAGTGCCAAGATATGCAGGTGTTCACATACACCATTCCAGTTGTTAACGTCAGGTACAGGCATATTGTGTGTGCGAACTACTCAGGCCTCTACAACATTACCCTACAGCCACTACAATTTGTGAGCCCATGTGCTATGGCAGAACCACTCACCACAGCCACAAGGGGGAATACATATTGCACCTGACCATCTGCAACATGGGTACTCACTGTTCCACACCAGAGGTCGACCACCACTGTTGATATCTGACCATACCCACCTTTCCCTGGACATCCATATCCCTTCCCCACCCCCAGGCAAGGTTGTCACTGCAAACAAACTGTATTTATCAAAAGCAGACTTTACACTTGTGAAGACTGGGGTGGAAGACTTCAAAGGGCCCATGCTGGGGGAGTATACAGGCCACTCTGCATAATCCTTGACAATTGCATTCTATGAGCATGTGGAAGGTTTGCATTGATCATGCTATCCCAAATATACCCATGACTGCTCCACAACAGGACACCTGTCAAGTGTACACCAGCCATATATGAGCTGTCCAACAGACAGAGTGAGCTAATACATTGCAGAGCAGTAGCCCACAGAGGGAATACATCTCTGAACAGTACCAGCACGACACTTCAATCCCTCATAATCATTACGACACAGTGTTGACAGTGAAATTGTCCAGACAATGCAGATAAGGCTCCCCTCAGTCTGTTATTGACGCCCACTTACTGTTAGAGGTCCTCAGCAACCCTCTTCCAGCACACACCAACAACATGGATGTGGCTTAGCAAATTCAAACCCTGGGATCTCCACTGTGTCCCTGCTTGACAGAGGCACAGCACACTAGCCTCACACGGTGCCTTATGTGACCTACTTTACAGTGGCACAGTAGCCTACTGTACTAGGGAGGCAGATGCCAAGCACACTCTGGCTAAGCTGTCATTCCCTAGGGCAAACAGCCTAGTGTTGACCTCTACATCCATATGCTTAATTGTCAGATGCACATTATTTGTTGCTGATAGACTGTTTGCAGGTCTTTATTGCCATAGCATTCCCTGTTTGTATGAACAACTTGTGTATCTGTGGAAGATGTTTGAATATGGGAGGGATCCACTATATCACGTATGTCTCTGTAGTCATTTAACTGTGTGCACTGGGCAGATTGCTGTACTGTGGTTGGTTCCTGGAATAACACGTACAAATACCAGATATGTGTGGCCAACTGCTAAACTGAGATTTGGCCTGTGTGTGTGAGCATGCCCAGTTCAGCCTTCCCATGGCATGTTGTCTGACATATGTCTCATTTATCAAAGTGTGCGAGCATGCCCAGTGTGAGCTTTCCATATGTTGAACTCTGCAGCCCACCACATTTGTGGATGAGTGTGAACTTCAACAATATCTCCCGTTTATGGTTGTGTGTTGTGTGTCATGTTGTGTAGTTACTGTCCAACTGCTTTGTGTCTGAACACAACAGGGAGTATACTGTGCCTGCAGGGTTTGCATGGGATACTTTGCATACAGTTGTCAACATCCTTTCATACTGACCTAACACTGTAGTACCGTATAGTGTACTGGTTCAGTACTTTCACTGTGGTGGACAGTATCCTGGGCTTTAGTCCTATCACTGCTTTACATTTCCATAGTGACCACAACAGCCTGGTTAGGGGCCAGTTGTGCACATCTGACCATGTTGCATTATGTTCAGATATGAACTACCTAAACCAGGCTTGTCCAACATTGGTAGTGTATTCCACAACATAGGTGTACATTGGCAAACACTAGCGATGAGCCCTAGGCCATTTCTAATGCTAGTCGGAGAGTGTGTTTGTCCTTCGACACACGTTGTAAGTGGAGTTTGCCATGACATATGTCATGGTTAGTATACTGTGCCTCCGTCTACCTGTGACATAACAGTGATACCCAGGGTAAACCTACCATCTCCCATCCACTCATCAAGATTTCTCTTGAGGAGAACTGATGAGTGACTCTCTGGCTAACCTGTACTGGGAGTTTACTCATGAGTGGGAGTGGCTTCTGTGTTATGGATCATGCAGTACAGCTTGTCCTATGTATGTCAGTGCTGGGGTTCAGGTCTCTCATGTGCATAGCTCACTGTCATTCAGATTGTACAAGGTGCAGCATGTTCATTGATTCCAGCTTGGACATGGCTTCATACATCAGGCACAGCTTGCCTCTGGGTGGGCAGTATGGCAGTGTGTGGAGCTGCAGTTTGTTTAATCAGAAAACACATGGCATCTGTTCAAGCTCTTTGATACTCCTGGTGAGGTACTTTTGGGGACTTTACAGTTGATGGAGGTGTCTGCTGAGGTACATCCCACAGGGGCTATTGTAGTCAATTGTAACGCTGATGAAGGATGACTGCAGAGCCACAATGACCTCCCCTTATCTAGATCTGACAACCTTCATGATTAGGTGGGTATATGGTATGTTTCTGTAAACACTACAGCCACATGTTTGTCCAATGCAGGATATCTATCACCTTGTGTCCACAGGTCTCTCATTACATGTTAAGTACGTAATGGGTTAACACCTATGTGATAATTGGTGGGCACTTGCTGTATATCCATGGGGGTCAACTATACACTTTTCTGCAATTAGCTTGCTGACATGGCTATGGCACCAGTTCTCTGTTTCTATGTGGCCTTTTTGTGGGATGCTTGTGTCAGCTGGAGGGTCAGATATGGTGGCCAGTTTGTAGTCCTCTGCAAACATGTTCAGACACAGTCCTTCCATGTTGGCCTGTACCTATGGGACATATATACCAAACGAGGGAGGTCCCAGGACCAAGCCTTGTGGGATGCCAGTTATATGGGTTTATATTTAAGCTGGTGAGCATGTCAGTAGAGAGGTTGCAAACCAGACCAAGGACAGAACTGACATGGTCAGACATGCTGCAGCCATGTCAGACTACAAACCAGATATATCTATAATGAACACGTAGGGTATTGTATGGAAGCCTTTGCAAGGTCCAGCTACGCTGTGTGGACCACATTGCCCTCATCAATGACCTTAATGACTGTTTCAAATGAGTCAAACATGTTTAAGGGGCAGGATCTGCACTTAAGAAAGCCACACTGGGTAGGGTCTGGTGTCAGTAGGTCCCCAATATCTTTATGTCTGCGGTACATACTGATCCTTTCCATAGCTGTGCAGACCAAGCTTGTCAGGATTCTGGGGTGGTAGTTTGCAGTATCCATTCAGGCAACACCTTTGTTGAGAAGGACCACTGTTGTTGTACACTGCTCTTTGGGTACATATCCTGTGGTAAGGCTGACATTGAGCAGTAGTGTTATTTGGCATTCCATTCTTCTTGGTGTCCTGGGCTGAGTCCAACATGGGCTCCATCTCATACCACTGATGCTGTGTGTTTTGCTTTGTACATGCTGGCTGTTACCTCAGCATCTGCTATGTCAGGGAGCCAGCAGTCTGCTGGGATAGATATTTTGCATTCTGAGGGGGGGGGGGTTTGCACTGCACCTGTCAGGTTGTATGTTGGCAATATGTGTGTGTGTTTGGTATGTTGTTTGTAATATTTGTGTGATTCAGAGCATATCTGTGAATTCCCAACACAGTTCCTACCATCAGTTGAGAAAGCCTTGTGATTATCCTTAGTGTCCTGTACAATTTGTATCTTCATAGGTTCATACTAGGCTATCCACCCTAGGGCATTAATATTCACATAGCAAGGGGTGGCGAAAGCCCCACACACTCTGGCTAGGCTTATAATGGCCATTTATGATTTACTTCACTGTGTCACGTCCAGACAGTAAAGACCACCAGTGTACATCTACGATCATCCATCCACTTGGCAAGATTCCTGTTGAAGAGTGTCAGTGAGGGGCTCTGCCTAACATGGAGTGGGATTCTGTTCCAGGGTGTGGGGAGCCTCTGGGTTATGTATATGTCCCTCCAGCACATCCTATTTCATTATGTGTTGAGGTTGACATCTCTCTCTCACAGCTCCGATGGCTTTGAGTTTTCTGGGGTGGAGCATGTCCATTACTCCTGTGTTGGACATGGCCTTGTACAACAGACATACAACGCCTCTGTGTAGGCAGTATGTGACTGCATTCAGCTGGGGTGTCTACAGCCAGGCAGCATATGACATATATTTGAGACCCTTTATTCTCTTGGTGAGGTACCTTTGAGGTCTTTCTAACTGCTGCAGGTGTCAGGTAAGGTACATCCCAAATGAGGCATTGTACTACATTATGGGTCTGATAAGAGAACAGTATAGGGGCACAATGACCTCTGTATCATGAAAGGATTCACATCTACGTCAACAGTGTCCAATATAGACAGTCTTCCTAGCCACATTGGCAATGTGAGTGTCACATAACAGGTTACTGTCCACTTGTGTCCCTAGGTCCCTGATTACTCCTTCCATACATAATGGTTTACCATCTATGTGGTAATTTGTGAGTACCTTGTTGGGACAGTATGAATGTCCCACCAAATACCAGTGTCTTCAGGATGGCTGGGTGGGGTTCCTGTGTGTGAGAGTGTAGTCTGTAGCATGGTACAGACTGTACAGCAGTCTTGCCTATGGTTAGTTGCACATGGGTGGACTCCGATGCTTTGTGCATTGTCAGTTACCTGGACGTATGGGTGTCTGTGCTGAATATGGATACTCACCCTCCTTTTATGTTTTGGTCCAGGTTTTGGGGCCATAACGCATGATATGTGGTATAACCTGGTAGTGCTGGTGTGCTGTCAGGAGGCTTGCAGCAGGTTTCTGTCACTGCACAGACATCGATGTTCTCCATACTGGGGAGGGCCTTGGGAGCATGCATATTGAGGTTTACACATCTGGCATTGGTCAGCATTACCCTTATGTTTCTTTCCACTTATGTTTTCTAGGGTGGTGGGTTAGTTTTTTCAGCCTTGCCTACGAAAGGCTCTATGGAGGTGGCAAAAGCCTTATCCAATATCCAGATGCCCAGGGGTAACAGGTGCAAGCCATCCCTGGAACAGCAGCGTGGCTTGTCAAGCATGACATCCCAAGCAGACAGACATTGGATCCCCTTGGAATGACACCAGTAATTGTGCCACTTGTTAAAGCTGATCATTCTGTGTTTGTACTGTGCAGCATCCTACCCTCACCAAAAATTATGCCAAACGGTCAGTGTCATACCGGCCTGGACTACATAATCGGAGAAGCTCATCTATGTCTCTTTTCATGTAGTCCGGGAAGGTACATCTCAGGTCATTCACACCAGCATGGACTATAACTGCATCATATTTCTACTTGCTTTGGGGTGACCTGCATACTTGTGTTATGTGGCGTATTGTAGCAGCCTACAGGCAGCTTACTGTACCCTTTCTGTTGTTCAGTCTGGTGAGTGGGACAGCAGCGTGTCTCACTATGGAGTCACCTATTACAACTGTATCAGGCATGTTGTTTCTCCTTCTGGTCTGTGACTGTTTGGCACACCAGCTTTGTGTACTATGTGTTGCATGTGCTATGTTTGGAGGTTGTGGTTGCTTGGGTGTCTGCTTTGGAGGCCTCTGTTGGTGTGGTGTGTTTGTAATTAGGGCCTCCGGGAATGTTTTTCTGTGTTTATGTCTTTGGTTTGCAGTTGTGATAGGTCTATGTGGGACTGGGTTTGTGGTGTGTGTGGTTACCTTTTCCTCCTGACTAGTTTTGACAGGACTGAGTTGAGGGAGCTCAGCCTCCGTTTTGGATAAATGGTTGCATCTCTCACATATATTTGTATTTCTTGGGGGGAGTTGAGGGTTGTCTGTGTACTTGGGGCAGGTGTAACATTGCCTCAAGATTCACAGATTCAACTTGTTGTAGCTGGTCTTAGTGGATTGTATGTGTTGACATATTTTATTGCCATACTACTGATCAGTGATTACTTCCCTTTTTATGTTTGCTCTATCATGTAGTAGCTTCCTCATTCTCTTGCATGGTTTGGTAATGGCTGGATTCCACCATGCCAGATGCCTGCGTGTATGGCATTGTGTCTTGTTTTAATTTAGGATTGCATAATCCAAGCATTCCTGGCAGTGTTCATGGAATGCCTGTATAACAGGTTCTGAGGTGTGGCCCATATTTTGCACCTGCACAGGGCCTTTAATGGATTCCACATCAGTTTGGGGGAGTGCAACCTTTGCTTTGCACATGTTTTTCACTGTGGTTTTCTGGCCAGGGACTGTGGTCAGGATGTATATACCCAGTGTGATTACTCTATGGTCTGGTCTTACCAGTGAGGGATACACTTCTCATCTTGCCATCCAGTACCCATGTTGTTGATTATCACATCCAGTATGCTTACCCCTCTTGTGGGAGTGGTACGTTGTTCCTGGGCATTTTGGTTTATGGATTCTAGGAACTTTTGTCCTACAGTGTTGGAGCTAGTATAATGCTCCCAGTCTATGTCTGGGTATTTTCAGTCACCCAATATAATGTGGTTTGGAGGACCTGATATATTCATGTATTCCAACATAGGCCAGGTGCACTTCCTGGTGTTGGGACAGTAGTCTGTAGCAGGCTATAAAAGTACAGTTTTTTACCTACCATAAATGTAGATGTTCGAGTGCTAATACAGCTGCAGTCATAACATATGGGTTCTCCTGCCGTCAGGCGGGTCCTCGGTCGGCCGAATTCCAAAGTCTAGGTCCAGCGTCGGTTGTCGTCGCTTCTTCCCTGACGTCAGAGTGCCAGGGGTATAAAAGAACCAGCTGACACCATTTTCTTCAGTTTTTCTTGCCCCAGATGTCAGGTGCCCCCAGAAGGAAGGCAATACATAAATTTGTGTAATAAGGAAATGCAATATAATCAAAAAACAGTAGTTGCAAGCAAATACACCATAAAAGAATACCCCAAGAGGGGAAGGAGGGAGGGAAACCTGGACTGCAGCTGTATTAGCACTCGAACATCTACATTTATGGTAGGTACAAAACTGTACTATGTTCATCGTGCAAACAGCTGCAGTCATAACATATGGGTAGAATCCCAAAGCTACAAAAGGGGTGGTAGGCACTAGGTGGAACTAGGAGGAGCCAGAATGCCCTGCAAGACTGCTGTGGCAAAGCCTGCTCTAGTTTTGGAGTATAATGGTAGGTGGTAGTGCTTGGAAAAGGTATGCACAGAACTCCAAGTGGCTGCTTCCAATATATCCTTGGTAGGAACTCCTCTGAGGAATGCTGCAGAGGTAGCTGTGGCCCTTGTGGAGTGAGATCTGATGCCTGCAGGTACGGTTTTACCATGAAAAGAGTAACAAAAGCGTATGCAGTGGGCTATCCATTTTGAGATTGTCTATTTGGAAATTGTGTCCTATTCTATGGGAGCTCAAGGGAAGCCAAAGAGCTGTTCTGATTTTCTGAAAGGCTTTGTTCTGTCCAAATAATAACGCAGCTGTCTGTGGATGTCCAAGGAATGTAGTAGTCTCTCCCCTTTGTTTTGAGGATTAGGGTAAAAGGTAGGTAAGTGTATAGCCTGATTTAAAGCTACCCTGGATACCACCTTTGGCATAAAGGACGGGTTGGTTCATAAGGAAACTCTGTCCTGATGGAAGATGATAAAAGGCTGCACAGCCATGAGGGCTTGTAGTTCAGAAACCCTACGAGCTGAGGTGATAGCCAGAAGGAAAGCTGTTTTCCAGGACAAATATTGCAAATCTGTTGAGGCAGCTGGCTCAATTTCATTCTAGAAAAGCTGACCCTGCCTCCTTTTGAGATCCCAAGCAGGAATTGGTTGTTTCCTTGGGGGTTTTATATTCTTTGCCCCTCTGAGGAACTGTCTTAAAAGGGGGTGAGAGAATAAAGGTGGATCAGTGTTGTATTCTGCAGAAATGGCTGAGGCATGGATTTTGATGGAGGAGAATGAAAGTCCACTGCTTAGCAGCTCAGCTAGATACTGTAGTATTTGAGGTAAATTCAGTTTTCCAGAATCCTGGCCCTTTTTCTCATTCCAGGCACAAAACCGTTTCCATTTTGCGGAGTAAGCCTTTCTGGTAGACGGCCTTCTGGCCTCCAAAATGACATCCTGCACCTCCTTGAAGAGTAAGGTCTGTTGTGATGTTAAGGAATCTTCCATGCGGCCAGATTGAGTGTTTTCAGCTGACTGTGAAGAGTTTTGAAGCTGTGCTGAGTCAGAAGAAGAGGCATTCGAGGTAGGGTCCATGGAGGGGAATGCGTCAGGCTCCTCAGGAGTGAGACCAAAGATGATTCTCATTGCTCCAGACTGGCCAAGACAGCACTGGTACCATCTGCTCTGGTTTTTAGTAGAACTTTGGGCAGTAGAGGAAGAGGTGGAAAGGCATAAACTGTCATTGTTGTCCAACTGAAAGAGAGCGTCCACTCTCCAGGCCTGTGGATGGAAAGTCCTTGAGCAGAATTTTGTCAATTGGTGATTTTTGTGGGAGGCAAAGAGATCTATGTCTGGCCTTCCCCATGCTTGAATTATCTCTGTAAAAACTTGAGGATGCAACTTCCATTCATGTGGATCTGTCATATTCCTGCTTAGGTTGTCTGCCAGCATGTTTTCCTTGCCTGGCAAGTACTGTGCTTGAAGTTCGATTTGTAATTCCAGGGCCATGTCCCAAAGTGACATGGCCAGCCTGCACAGGGGGTATGAATGGGTTCCTCCCTGTTTGTTTATGTACCCCATTACTGTGGTGTTGTCTGTCCTTATCAATAGTTGACCTGGATGCAGAAGGTCTTTGAAAGCTGTAATAGCATTTGTTACTGCTAGCATTTCCTTTTGATTGATGTAAAGGTGCTTTTCTTTTTGGGACCATCTACCCTGAATGCACCGATCTGTCATGTGCGCCCCCCCCCAGGCGTAGTCCGAGGCGTCTGTTGTGATGACTTGATTTGCTTGAGGCTTGCAGAATGGGAGACCTGTGTTTGTTTGGCATGCTTGAGCCCACCACAGAAATTCCTTTTGAAGACATGGAATTAGTGGTATTATTGTTTCCAAACTGTGGCTGTGTTGAGACCATAGGTTTTTTCAGGTACCATCGAAGTTTCCTCATACGCAGCTTTACACATGAGATTAGTAGGATGCAAGATGCCATGAATCCCAGAGCCTGCAGGATTTTCCTTGGTCAGCCTGGTGAAATTTGCTAGTGTTTTGAAGTATTGAGTTAGTTGTCCCTGCTTCTCTGGCGTGAGGTAGGCCATCTGGGTGTTTGTGTCCAAGTTGGCACCCAGGAAAATTATTTTCTGAGAGGGTATTAACCTTGATTTCTTTTTGTTGACTGTGTATCCAAGAGAATTCAACAACCTTATTACAAAAGCCAGATGTTTCAGAAGTATGTGCTTGCTGTCCGCTTGGATCAGGCAGTCGTCCAAATATGGGTATATTTGTATCCCTTGAAGTCTGCAGTAGGCAATTACTGATGCCAGGCATTTCGTGAATACTCTGGACACAGTAGATAAGCCAAAGGGCAATGCAGAGAATTGATAATGGGTTGAACCTGCAAGAAATCTGAGGTATCTTCTGCAATTTTGTCTGATTGGGACATGCACGTATGCCTCCTTGAGGTCCAATGTTACCAGCCAAGACTCCTTGCCCAGCATGGGAAGAAGCTGCTGTAATGTGAGCATCTTGAATTTTGGTACGAGTAAAAATGTGTTTAGGATGGGTAGGTCCAATATAGGTCTCCAATCTTTTCCCTTCCTTGGTATCAGGAATAGTCTGGAATAAAAACCTTGACCTTGTTCGTGAGTAGGTACCTCTTGAATAGCTTTCATGTCCATGAGATCTGAAATTTGTCTTTGTGCCTCTGCCCTTTGATTGTGTGGCAGGTTTGGCATGCCTCTCATTTTTGGAAGGGTGTGAAAATGGAATCTGTAGCCTCTGTTTATAATGTCCAGGATCCATTTGTCTTTTGTGACAATATGACAATTTTTTGAAAATAATGCCAGTTTTCCTCCTAAGGGTGCTGCCATTTGAGCCTTGCTTGGCATGCAAAAGGGGAAAGTCATTGGGTTTGCTTTTTGACTGGCTGTGAACTATCCTCACCACTATCCTCACCACCTCTTTGTGTAGGAGCTTGCCATTGTCTGCCCCTATACGATCCTTGAGATTGCCCTCGGCCCCTCGGGCACCTGTATCTACCTCTTTGGGGTCTGTCCGTGGCTGGAAAGGACCAATTTTTGGAAGGCCAATTTCTACTGAAACGTGGAGGATGTACCTGTAGAAAATCTTTCACTGTTTGCATTGATTTAGCTTTTTCCTCCATTTTCTTTAATACCTCCTCAGCTTTATCACGAAATAATACATCCTTTTGAAGAGGGGCATCTAGTAATTTAGCTTTGACATGATCTAGTAAAGTTTACTCCTTGAGCCAGGCATGTCTACGTATGACTGATCCTGTAACAGCAGCTCTACATGAGGCCTCTAGAGCATCAAAACCACATTGCAAGGTATGTTTACCCACTTGTTCTGCACTATGTATCAAATCCTGCAACTCCTTCAAGTCTGGTTGTTCAGGTTGTGACATTTTGCTTCTCAACTGTGATAACAGAAACTGTTGGTACTTTAGCATATGGAACTGGCAGTTTAATGCCCTCATGGTTAAGGTGGCCGAGGTGTATACCTTTTTTCCCCACCTTTCTAAGGATCTGGAGTCCCTGTCGGAAGGTAATGGGTTTTTTGCAGTGGAGGCCTTAATTCCCTTGGGGCCCTGTGAGATAGTTTCTGGGTCAGCTGCATGATGTTTGTATAAAAATTGGTGTGTCAGGAACCCGGTAATACCTGTCAGGCTTGACTGGTGCTGGAGGTAAAGAATCCGGGTTAAGGCAGGCCTCCGAGTACACATCATCTAGGATGTCTAAGACAGGAGGTATAGCTAGAGGCCTGTGCTGAGGTAGCAAGAGAAAGTCCCTAAGCCTTTTCTTGGAATCTGAGTACTCTTGGCCTTCCCATTGGAAGTGTTCCCTTAATGTATGCAAGGTTTCCCCAAATTAGTAATCCTCTGGGGGGGAGACAGAGGGAATGGACTCCTCAGCATCAGAATCTTCAAAAGAGGAGTAAGAATGTCCCTGTTCATCAGAGTGTTCTGAAATAATGGAGGCCTGGTCAGAGGAGGGGGATTCTTCCTCTACTCTGGGCCTTTTGTCCGGGTGGGGGTTGAGATCCCCTGATAAGAGTAATCAAATCCTCAGCCATTTTAAGCATCTGTTTTTTAGGCATGGGGCCTGGGGAAGGGCCATGTGGAGCTTGTCTCTTAGAATGCATGGCTGCTTTAGACTTAGTGAAAGCCTTGATAGAAAAAGAAGAGGAAGGTCTGAAGACACCTTTAGAGGAGGCAGACCTGTCTACATATTGAGATTCACCACCGAGAGTGGCTTCCGTATCTGTAGTCGGAGTGTGAGCCGAGGAGCCTGTGAACTCGGGCACTGAAGACACCGCCAATGAAGTGTCGTCGGTAGGCAGGGGCTTCGTAGTCACCTCGCTGAGAACCAGACCACCTGTAGTAGGCTTTGGCATGGTGTCGGTGGAGGCCGCGGACCGGGTGTGTTGGTCCTTATCTTTGCGTTTTTTAGACAAAACTGGAGTCGGAATATCCGACGACATAATATAGTTAAATTTTTTACCAAAATAATGCTGGGCGAACTCCGCCCGACGCTTAATGGTGCGTTTGTTGAATGTAGCACAAAAATGACAGACCGAGACATCGTGGTCTGGGCCTAAGCAAGGAATGCAGAGGGAATGAAAATATTTATGCGGTATTTGCTTCCCACAAGAAATACAATTATTAACTTTGTCTGACATCGGTCTGAGGCAAGAAAAGTTTCCCCAATGGGGTACTTAGCTTTAAAGAAGACTTCGCTTGCAAAATTTTCGTAATTTCAGGAGCTGGCCGACCGGCACTTGCGAACTGCTTCTGCTTCGGGCACCGCGTGGCAAGAAAGACTGAAGAAAATGGCGTTGGCTGGTTCTTTTATACCCCTGGCACTCTAGGTCCAGCGTCTGTTGTCGTCGCTTCTTCCCTGATGTCAGACTTTGAAATTTGGCCGAAAGAGGACCCGCCTGACGGCAGGAGAACCCATATGTTATGACTGCAGCTGTATGCACGATGAACATCTGGGAGGCAGTTTTAGCCACTGTTACTTGACCATGGCTAGTCCATGCTGCTTCTTGTTGTGGTACCAACATGGGGGTGTGGTTATCCTTGACAATTATTGCTAGTTACCCTCCTTTTGTAGCTTGTTCCATGTTTTGAGGCTGTACAGCACAGTATGAGGTGTAACCTGGTAGTGTTAGGGTGCTGTTGTGAGCCTTGACCCAGTTTTCTGTTACAGCACAGATATCAACATTCTCCATACTGGGTGAGTTTAGACTGCATGCATCTTGCTGTTTAGACTTCTGGCATTGGGTAGCATTACATCTAGGTTCTTATCCCTTGTGATACCTATGGAGGTGGGTTTGTGTTTTGAGCCTTACCTATTCAGGGCACACTGTGGGTAACAACAGCTTTTGCCAGTATCCATACAGCCTGCACTGATAGGTGCACGCCAGCCCTAGCAGGTGGAGCATCATGTCATGCTCAGCATGTCAACCCAGGCTGGCACACATTGGATCCCCTTTGACTAACTGCAATACTTCAGCCAATTATTGCAATTGATCATCTCATCGTCATATTGTGGCATCATGCTTGATGAGGGTAGGATGTTAGGGTCCTCAAGTGTGCATATACTGCATGGTGTTACATTGCTTAACACATGGCATTCATGCCTCAGGTGGTGCTGCAGGGCTGCCTCTGTCGGAGCACATACTACACTCCCTGTACATGTTTGAGAGCAGGTTATGTCATTTTAGGCATCCCTGTTATTATATGAGTGAGTCAGAGAGAGGTATCATTCCCAGGGTTCCTACTGAGCCAATGTATGTGCTATGCGTTGCCTCTTTGCCAAGGCCAGGGCATACTGGGCACGCCTCCTTCTGCCTACTGGGGCAGGCTCAGGTTGTTCCTTCTCCGAGTCACGCTCTGCCTGTGATGGCCTTGGCAATGGTGGGGGGCTGCTTGGCCCGGCCCTATGCTGGTCCTGCTGCAGCTGTTTTCGCAAGATCATATTATGTATCATAGCACATACCATGACAATTTGGGTACATGTAGTTGGTGAGTACTGCAAGGCTCCACCAGATGTGTCCAGACATCGGAACCGTGACTTGAGCAGCCCAAACACACGCTCTATTACATTACGTGTTTGTGCGTGTGCCTCATTATGGCGTTCCTGTTCAGGTGTGTGTGCGTTTCTGATGGGTGTCATCAGCCACAGCTCCAGTGCATAACCTGCATCCCCCACTAGGTGTCCATGTGGGATGTCCCCACTGGCAAATGTCTGGTACAGTTGTGTCAAATGCCAGATATGGGAATCATGGTAGCTCCCAGGGCAGCCAGCACACACATTCATTATTATGCCCTGGGCATCACACACGACCTGGCAGTTGATGGAGGGGAAGCCCTTGCGGTTAATGTAGGCCCTACACCGCTCACTGGCTGGTGCTTTGATGCGTATGTGCGTGCAGTCTATTGCACCCACTACCTCAGGGTATTCCGCTATTTTCTGGAAGAGGCGCATATTGCTGGCCAATACCTCACGGGCATTGGGGAAATATACATGATCACCGACATGTGCTGACATGGCATCCAGGAACTGGTGCAGTACCCTGGAGGCTGATGCCTGTGATATCCCCATCATATCACCAGTTGGCCTAAGAATACTAGCAACTGGTACCTTCCAGAGACCAACACATACCTTGGTTTCCACTGGGATGGGTTTCCCTCTGTTGGTTCTGTGTGTGAGGTGTGGCCTGCACAGCTTGACAATTTGCTGCATGAGGTCTCTGTCCACTCTATAGTGCTCTACTATCTCCAGCTCATGTAACCCATGGTAGGTGATCCTGGGCCTGTACACTCTTCTCCGTCTCCTCACTGTGGGTTGTCTGGCACCATAGGCGACTTGCTGAGGGTGGTGACAATGCATATGTCTCCTTATGACAGCTATGGCAGCCCCTAGCATTCCTGCTCTGAGTTCAGCTTTTTCAGTTTTCACTTCTAATAGCTGACTCCTGTCTTGCAGTGACTCTTGAGAGAAACATCCTGCACTGCTGTTTGCAGAGTTTTAAGTGCTTGGCTGAGCTACTATTCTGCCTGTGTAATTGCCTGCTTCTAATTGTTTTCACCTGCTAGCTCCAGCAGTATTCCCTGCTAGCTTCCTACTAATTCTGTTGCTTCCTTTTTCCTTTCTGTTTCCTCAGGGGGGAGCAACGCGCATACCAGCAGAAACACGCTCACAGTGGCTTACATGGTTCAGAATCTGCTTATTCGGGTTAAAACGCGCGCACACCAGCGCAAACAGTCTTAGACGTCTGACAACACTCTCCCACATGCTCAGTCTGCCTTACACGCACGCACACTGCCCTACTCACACCTCATGGCGCGCACACGTGCGCATGCACGCCCAGCAAGAAAGTTTGGTGTAAGCAACAGTGTACACCTTCCATTTCTTGACTTTCCCATGCTTATCTTGTGGCACTCCTCTTTCCATGATATGTGTCTGACATCTGTCATGTAACACTGACTTCCAATGAACTGCATTTCTTTCTACCATTCCCCCCTGTGATGTCACCTATCTCCTACTCTATTCCTCCCCCTTATGTATCTCTTACACTACTCAGAATGTGCTCATTTGCTATGTGACAGTGGAATTCAGTATCCTAACACTCATTTACATCATATTGCCTACTAATGCTTAGTTGCATGTCTTGGACTCAGCTTCCCCCCTTAGCAACCACTAAACGGTGGCCATGTTGTTTTTGGTCTGCTTGTCCCTGCATTGTAAATCCATGTATTGCATAAAACCCACATTTGTGGGTTTATAACCTTCATTTTTATGTTTTATACAGCACAACCTGTTTGCGCGGGGCTGAGCTCCGTTTAAACATCATTATTTATTTTTCATATTTGCATCGGGGTACCTTGCCAATGGCCACATATTTGGCCATTGGCATGCTGCCTGACACATATGCACCCTTTATTTGGAGCTGACATTGCTGCGTTGTGAATTTTGCAGAAACGTACTCAGTTGTCAACTGAGTACATTTCTGCAGCTAAAACGGCTCTTACACAGGCTGCTTTGGGCTTCGTAGATCGCTAATCTACCTCATTTGCATGCCTTTCGGCTGCAAGTGAGGTAATTAGCATATCCACGCCCACTCCATGTAAGAGACGTTTTAGGTGGTCTCTTACACGGACTTTAAGGCTGCATGGAGTCTTAAACTACTCTTAGACTCCGTGCAAGCCTTCGTGAATCCTGCCCAAGTTATTGGTCTATAATTTTTAGCATAGCTTGCGGGTTCACTCTTAAGTAAAGCATTGTTTTTCCTGTTGGTAACCAGTGTGGTACATGTTCAGGGTATGCATATAAATAGTTCTTACTCATGGCTAAATTCTCGTGCAAAGAAGTTAATACTTTAAGCCAAAAACAGATACTACATCTGGGCCTGGGGTTTCCAGTTAGAGGCTTTTCTCAACTTTATTTCAATCACTCTGGCTGTTATTTCATAGCCTGTACCTTTAAACATCTTATTCTTTCCTTTATTTCTTCTATCCATTTAGCATCTTTGTTATGTTCCACAGGATCTTCATAGATACTTCTGCAAAATGTATCTACTTCTTTTTTGGCAGTCTATCAATTCCTTTTACTTTATTTCCCAATTCTCTATAAAACTTTTTTGGTCATCAGTAAATTGTTTATTTTGTGCTTTTCCCTTAGAAGATATGAATATAAATATAAGTCTTTCTGCCTGTTTTGAAATTTTTAGTTAGTTATCTCCAATAGTGCATAATAGATCTTGGTCTGTTCCAATACTGCACATTGCTTTTATCACATCTTTCTTAATATTTTTGTTGATCTGTTCCCTCTTCTACAGTCTTCTAACAATGATTCTTCTTGTCTTAACTGCTTTATAGTTTTCTCTATTCGATATTTCCATGATGGTATTCGCTTTCGCCCCCTCTTTTCCCTTGCTACCCTATGTTCATGTGGTAGAACTTTATCAGTTATTAATTTAGCAGCACAGTAATATATTCTGTTTACTTCTGTTATATCGCATGAGTCTCTATGGACAGTCCTAATTACGGTGTTCATTTGTTTTATCAAGCTTCTGACTTTTGGGGTTTTATTAACCTTCTGCATTCTATTTCTCTCATTGATTTTGATATATCTGTCTATTAAATCAAGCAACACTTCTCAACTCCTTTTCTTCCATACTGAGTGCACATCCCTTGTTTTCCATTTCTTGTGGGCATTCTATAGAAAGTTCTCTACCATCTTCCTGTGACACACTCTCTTCAATTTCATCCTTTGTCACCTGTTGTTCCGTCATATGGGAACTCACTGGCCTCTCTCTCCTCATCATTGACTGCATCAGTTTCCTGTTCCTTTCCTTGTTGTCTAGCTTCAAGTGAATGTTTAGACTGGTTGCCTGTGGAAGGCTCTAAAATATCTTGATATGGCACCTGACCAGTAACTTCCTGTTCCTCTGGTTTCCCCTTAATTTTGATATCCATTGCTCTATCCTGTTTGTAGTGCTTTCTGCATTTGATTTTCCACACTGAATCCTTCTCTTTGCAGTTGTTCCATTACCTAAATTTCTATTTCTTTGACTTCTCCATTACTCATCTCTTTTTCTACTTTGGCTATGGAAAACTTTACAATATAAAAAATATGAAGACTAAGAGGCAGATTCCTTTGCCTATATTTTTCTTCAAATATCTTTGGTGCTGCTCTTTTTGTATTAGTTTTGCTTTCTCCTTTGCATAAATATTACACCATATTAATTCTCTGTTCCTTTCCCCATCCATATTTCTTCTTCACGTCTTCTGATCTTGCTTTTCCTTATTCTGAGGACTTACTCCATCCTGCTGTAATGTAATCTGTTTTAGACCTTCTATATTAAATCCTTCACTTTGCAGGCTCTCCATAATTTCAACTTCTATTTCTTTTACTTCTGCTTTACTAATAGTCTTTTCTACATTGAATCTTTGTGCTTTTAGTCTTTTTGTTGTGAAATTTTCTATATCTGAATGCCTTTGCCTGTATTTTTCTTCGAATATCTTTGAGACTGCCTTCTCCATGTTAGTTAAATTGGCTTTCTCCTTTGCATAAATATTGCACCATATCAAATCTCTTTCCCGTGTCCGTATTTCTTTTTTACATGTTTCACATATCTCTAGGTTTTGTTGTTTATATTTTCTCACTTCCTTAGTATATAGATCAAGTAACTTTGATCTCTTTGGAAAAAGAAGCCCCTGTTTTTGGAAAATCTGTTGTATTAATGAAAGCAAATTTTTATTTGAAGCTTGTAACAGTTTTTCCTGTGGAAGTATTTTTCTTTCCTCTAATTTCTCTTTTAATCGTTTTGTATATCTTGTATCTGGAAATTCTGGGCTTTTTGCGTAATAGTAACCATACATAATTTGTGTCTTATCCTCAATAGTCCACTCTGTCGTCTTTTATGGATCTTCTTTGGCCAATCAATTTTTGTCGTTTTGTGGACTGCTACTTCCTTCTACAACAGGGGGCCATCCTCCCCCTGAGCCTGGCTCCATTGTAAGAATGTTTCCATATTTTGAGGATTCTACAGTCATTTTTTCCAATCCTGGCACCAGTACGCCTACCACAATTGGGCACTTTTTTATCCTGAGTCTTGTCCACCCAGCTATCTTTTTTATTTTTGATTTACTTCTGTCCATGATATATGCTATATAAATACAGTCTATATATCAGTGTCACCTTGGTGAGATTTTGTGAAAAACAGGGTACACCTCATGAAGGTACTCACCAAGACTGGTCTGCCTTATAGGGAGCAAATGTTATTCTATACTCAGCATCATGCAGTTTTTATGATACTCAATTTCTAAAATCCATAGCTGCTTTACTAAACACACATCTCTGGAAGTTTTCATGCAGGGACATCTTCAAGTCACCTAACATGTTTTACTGTTATAAAAGTAGTATACCGTAGTAAAAATAACCCTCCACCCCCTCCCAAAAAAAAACCACACAATAGTATCATTCTTTTTTTGCAAAGCAAAAGCAATGAAAAATGAGGTTTTCCATATTTATATTAACAGATACAGGCCACAGAGATGGTTTCAGATGTACCTAATCATGTAAACGCAGATCCCAATCCCATCTTGCTATCTTGTTCCCTGATGCATGACCTGCCACTTACAAGATATTACTTGCAATATCAGAATACTGTTAACATACAGCTAAGTTGAGTGTTTCACAAAAATATTACTTTAAGATACAAAGATAAACACACCCAGAGATACAAGTACCACCCACTACTTCCATAAACCCCTCCAACAAGACACTATAAAACTTCACACATTTGGGTCAGTGGTGGAAGCAGCATAGTAAACAGCAGAGGGTATAAGCTTCTAATCTAGACTAGGAATGGTTGAGGAAGTGTAATTCATTTACCCAAACCCTAGCCTAAATATAGCCCTTTGACAAAAATTTAGGAACCTTAATATTATTGGGACGCATGGCTAGGATTAAAATCCCATGTGGTCATTAGCACAGTATACACCTATGACCCTAAAAACAATAATTTAGGGCTGGGATTGGCATAATGGTTAAGGTGTTTACCATCGGTCTGTGAAGTAAAGGGGTTTAATTCTCACTTTTAGTGGCTTTCTGGTTACTGGCTATGTGTTTAAGAGTCTGCAGAGTGATTTGTCTAGTATCTACCTATGCGCCTATCACACTCCATATTTTCATCATTAATAAATATGGAAAATAACACAATTTTCATAATCTCCCACGAACATTTTAAAAATTACTCAAGCCCTATATATCACACAGAAACAGCTGCACTGTGCATGCATACCAAATCATGCCAGAGTTCACATGCCACATTGCTCCCCAATAACAAGGATATTGCTATTAATACATATATTTAGCTGGCATTCTTAACTAAGGAAACAAAAGGAGGTGGGTAAGGTGCACACATCCTGAGATTTGAGTAAATTTTAAACTACCAATCCACAAATGCCTTATTCAAGAAAATATGACAAAAATTGCATTTTCTGTAATTTAACACAATGCCTAAAGCATCAATAAATATACATCTCAAACTATCCATCCATCCTCTACCCCTTTTTCCAATTTTTTTTAATATGGGGTTGGGGTGTCACTTCGATGGTGACAAGCATCTCGAGCCAAGGTTTACACTGCCAGGTGGCTAGACACTGCAAAAATATAGCAGTACAAAACATCAGCTTGCAAAGTACACTTTGCACAAGATTGGCAGCTACAGAAAATAGGAGTAATTAGCAGTAATTTGTATTTGCTATCTCAGTTATGAACATATCCTGAGCTGTGTAGTTTGTAAATATTGATTATACTATGACTAGTTTTGCCTTTCTTGTATTAATACAAAATGCTAGCTGCTACCATCAGAAAGAATATGTATTTATTAGGTTAGGCACTTTTGTCCACAACAGTAAATATGACTTTTTCCAAACCACAATTTATCAGAAAACCCAAACTTGAACCAAACCATTGAATATTTCACTTCCAAAATATATTTATTTCATATCAGCAAAGATAAAGAACATAAAACATATTAAAAATACATGCTTAAAAATATATTGTTACACAAAAAATGACCAAAACATGTCTAAATGCAGCCAGAGTGTCATTTTAAAATCTGAAAGAACTAACTTTAACTCACTTTAAACTTGATGGAAGGGAACTAATTTGGCTGTTATAACATTTTACATTCCCATGGACTGCTCCTTTCATCTTTAAAAACCTTTTCTAAATTATATTAAAAAAAAAACTCTTAAAATTCATGCATACTAATGTGTAAGTTTCATAAAACATTTGTCCTTTTTATATTATATTCATATCTTTAGATTCTATGTAAATGTCATTCAGGTTTACTAGTATAAAAAGTATTACATGATTCATAGGAGGTTAATAGGCTAGCCCCCTTTACAAGCCAAGCCATGTTAATCCCGAGCTGCTTCAGTTGTCCTTGGTTAGCTGGGAGATAGCTGTCTCTCCAGCTTATTCTGTTAATATCACAGGCTAGGTTAAGATAATTACAGCGAGTGACTCTAGTGCTATTTGACTTGCAGATGTGCAGCATATTCAACAGGGCAGTGTCAGAGACCGCACTGTAGGCCAAGCACAAGTTGCCTCACAGCAGCCTATAAGATACAGAGTAAAGCGACAAAACGTTCAGTCTATCCATGTTAAGTCATAGTTTGGAGGCCTTGTATTTTCTTGGTGAGAAACCACTGTGGTCTCTCCAGCTGTTGCTGGTGTCTGCTGAGGTACATGCAGAGGGAAGCATTGTACTCTATTAATGGTCTAATGAGGATAGAGTGCAGTAGAGTCACATAACATCTTGAGCAAACACTTCCCCAACGACTGTAACCACAAAATGATTCCAAGAAGAAAAAACTGTGACAGGATCCAAACTTAATGTAAAACCACTTATTTATTATAACTAATAAAACAAGTTGTTGAGCGCTTTCTTCTACAAATTGTAGATTTCATCAGAACAACCAGTATTCATTGTAAGACACTTATATACTTTGATTTCCCACCCTTTATATCAATTATTCACTTAAACAATCCTATAAATATTTAAACAACCATAGATGTTTAAAACATTTCTTTAAAAAAATAAAACTCAGTAATATGTACTAAAAAACATAAAAAACTATATGCTATATGACTACTAACTTCCCCAAAGTGCATACATATTCATTCATTTCATTCCACGATTTGTAGAAGAAAGCGCTCAACAACTTGTTTTATTAGGATCCAAACTTAATGTAAAACCACTTATTTATTATAACTGTCACAGTTTTTTCTTCTTGGAATCATTTTGGGGTTACAGTCACATAACATCCTTAGACATGGATACGATGCCCTTACTTATGAGATGCGGAATGTAGAAGGCTTTCGGTACCATTGTGGAAACTTGGTGGTCAAAGTTCAGATTGCTGTCTACTTGTGTTCCCAGATCTCACACCACTGGGTTTGAATTTAGGGGGGTGCTGTCAGTATTGCAATTAGCAGGGAAGTCTACTTTGCCAAAGGGGATAATAATGTAGTTTGTTGCATTTAGTTTTATATTGTGACTTTGGCATCAGACATTTGCCTGCATTAGCCCCTCCTGTGATATGTTAACATCATTGGGGGGACTCGGTGACTGCACCCAGTTTGCAGTCATCAGTGAACTTGGTAAGCCAAAGGCTGTCTACTTTAGGATCTGTTTCTCGGAAGTCTAGGCTAAACAGTAAAGTGGCTAGCAACACAGATCCTTGTGATATGCCACTGGTGACAGGTCTACTGGTAGAGAGTCACCAACGTTGATAGCATGTATTCTTGTCAGTGAGCCAATTGGCTACCCATCTAGTGACATAAGGGCTAATCCCCAGCTGGGAGAGTTTTTCAATAATACCCAAGTGGGGGATTGTATCAAAAGCCTTGGCTAGGTTGAGATAGGAAGTATGCACTGTCTTACTTTCCAGGGCTTTGGGGACTTTCTCGAAGAAGTCTACTAGCTTTAATAAGCATCATCTACCCCTAACAAAGCCAAACTGGATTGGGCCTACAGTTTGAAGGTCACCTTTGTCCTTGTTGATAAGATACATGAGGATTATTTCCATGGCTTTGCAGATGAGGCTGGCTATGACTTATGGGTCTGTAGTTCCCAGGGTCGGTCGATGGCCCAATTTTGGAGAACAGCGACAGTAATCCTCTTGTACACTTTGCTGGAATTAAGCCAGTTCTCAAGCTATGGTTAAAGAGAATGTGAAGTGGGTCCGCTAGGCCCCATTTTAGATTACTTAATAAACAACATGGGGATGTTATCTGGTCCCACTGAGGCCATGTTTTTGGCCTCAGACAGCACAGATTGCCTAGTATCTCTAGAGATCAGGTCATGAGGGCTGATATCAGGTATGGCTGGCAGGGACAAGGGGTGAAGCTTGTGCCATATCTCTCAGTTAGCAGTTTGTCAATTTCCTACGATATAGTACAAGTGGTACCATCTATGACCAGTTTGGCACATAGCTGGGCATTACCTTTTAGATTTTGGATGCAGTTAAAGAATGCCTTATGGTTATCCTTAGCTAGGGAAGCTATTTTAGCTTCATAATTAGATTTAGAGAACTTTACAAGATTTCCTATTAGCTTGTTCAAGCAGATGAAAGAATTCTTCCTCTGCTGAGTCAGTTCCCTCTTGTTCTTAGACATCAGTTTCTTCCTTTTGTTACATAACCTGTTTATACTCAAGATCCACCGGGCTGGGTTGTTTTTTCAGGAGGACCTGGTTTTAATCCAGTCAGGTACAGCCAAGTCTATACAGTTGCTTAAGTATTTATACAGTGCATTTGTGTACACTTCTGCACAGGAGTCATTGTTGTCTGTGATTGTGGGGGGTATGAAACTTTTTATGCCATCTCTTAGTAGGCTGTAGTTTGCTTCAGAAAAGTTTACCACCACCACAGGAGCAAAATGACTAGTCTCATTCAAAGTAACTACTGAACCCAATTTTGTCCGACCTTACCAGGGAGGACATCACACGAGGGGACTTTTCTTAGTTCATGGTGGGGGATTTATAGCTAGCAATAATGTTGTAGGGTATTTTGCCTATAGTTAAATTGGACATGGAGCAGTTCGAGACAGTCATACTGTCTGACCAGTCTCAAGGTGTACTACTTTAATGACTATGAATACACCTCCACCTTTGGCTCTTTCATGTTCATTTTCATGTCTGAATGTGTGGATGACACTGTAGCCTTGCATGGCTGGGGTGGTCTCCTTGGCCT
The DNA here is from genome assembly GCF_019279795.1 of Protopterus annectens. Taxonomy (NCBI): domain Eukaryota; kingdom Metazoa; phylum Chordata; order Ceratodontiformes; family Protopteridae; genus Protopterus; species Protopterus annectens. The sequence continues at coordinate 485,724,936 of NC_056726.1, read as the reverse complement.
TGAACTATGTTTCAGCGACTGCACAGATATCGGCATCTTCCAAGGTGAGGAGTGCTTCCAGGGAGTGCAGTTTCATGTTTAGTCTCCTAGCATTAAGCAGCAGAATCTTGAGTTCGTCTCGAGTGGATTTTGATATGTAGGCAATTGTGTTGTTTTGACATTGCCTAAAAAAGGCATCATGAGGGAGGCAAGCACCTTTACTGGTATCCAAAAGCCCAGAGGAGACAGGTGCAGACCATCTCTGGCAAAACAGGGTGGCCTGTCAGCTTGTGGTGTCAGATACTGGATTCCCCTGGACTGTCAGACTGGGAAGACATGGTTAAGACAGTTGAAGTTGATCATTTTTTTTTTATTTTACATCATCATCCTGGATGAAGGTAGAATGCTGCTTAGAACTAGGATCATACCTGCCTAGGACAGAGAGGTCAGTCATGTCTCTCTTCATATAGTCCAGATAGTTATGTCTCAAGCTATTCACCCCAACATGCACAATCAGAGTCATAACAGTAATTATTGAGTGACTTGAGGACATGTCTGATTTGATGGAACCTGACATCAGATAGGCAGTTCACCTTGACCTTCCCCTTGTCCAGCCTGGTAAGGGGGACATCTGTGTCTCTCACTGTGGAGTTACCTATGACCAAGACATTTGATTTTGAGGTGTTTTGCCATAGGGGCTTATTTGGTCAGACACGGGTGAGTGTGTTATTTTGTGTAGCGGTCTATATGCATAGCAGTGTGCAAGTGGTTTACATTTGGGAGGTCTTTGATCTTTTGGTAGGCTTCTAGTGAGTACCTCCGCTTATGTAGATTTATGTGCCATTATCTCATTTTGTGTGAGAAATGAAGTGTGTGTGCTGACAACCTTTTTGATGTCTGGTTTGTTGGCATGTGAGAGACTTTATTCCAATTTCATACTGTAATTACATCTCCCACATAGGGTATACCCTAAGTGGTTGTCAGTATTGTTGTTGTGTCTTTCAGCTTTTCCCGGTTAGGGGTTGCCACAGCGGAACTCCGGTCCGCTAATGATTGGCAGTAGATGTTTACGGGCCGAGTTGCCGGCCTTGATGCACAACCTTTAATGAAGGTATGCCCATTCACGCATGTCTCCACACAGAAGACGTTCTCGCTGATAATCGAACAGGACAACTTCTTACTGTGAGGTGACAACGCTACCACAGCACCACCACCGTCAAGGCAATTACTACATTGCATCAGGATGTCCATGTTAATCAGGCTGGCTAGTGAAATGGTGGGAAACTGCCTGTTCATTATAGCAGGTTATTACCATATATACTATTAGGGAAGGGAGTGGGCTAGTTTGACCAGTTTTTATGCTAGGACTAACAAAGGTGCTTGTTTTATTGAAGGCTACAGATAAGTGTGGCAAGGCTGCTCAATGTACCCATAGTGCAGTAGGGAAGGTTCCACTGACAGATGCCTTGGGAAAAATTGAGTATCAAGGCGTTTGCACCTATGCAGGGCACCGCTAACTCCTGTTGCACAGTACACTGCAACATGCAAATGCAGGGCTTAAATACAGGCAAAATTAAAACACTTTTAAGCTAATCTGCCAATAGGAAAGCACACAGTGAACCTTCCTCCAGCAATCCACAGCTCAGACAAGGCTGAATCCCCACTCTTCTGCCACAGGGGTGCAGGGGAGCCCTTCTTAATGTAAGATGGCTGGTTTAGTGCACAAGTGTATCAATAATAGACTAGATTCAGACCTGCTGAGTCTAGTGCATATTATCTAGGTATCAGAACAGTGAGGTGGGAAAAACAGAAAAGGGCTCCAAGTCTTTTTGTACTTCTCTACACTTGATTTCCAGATAAACTAGGTAAACACCTACTGCCACGGGATGACTAATCCCAGTCCTCCTAATGTAAAAGCAAACTAAAGGAGTGTCCGAACTGAAAAGCTACCACAAACAAACAAACGGTACAAAACCAAATGCTACCACAAACAAACTTATAAGCTGTTTAAAGTACACTGCTGTATCTATATCTTTTAAAAGTGTGATTACTCAATAAAAGTAATGCCACTCAGTTATACAGAATTCATAAAGGTACTAACAAAACAAGATATGATTAATAAGATTTCTGAATGTAGTTTTATTTTCTGCTGGGCTCAATTGTTTCCTAAACCTAAACAGACTAGACTACCCACCAGTGCACTAGACTGAAAATCCACTTCTCTTTTGATGTAAAAATGGTTTGCTAGAGTGTAAAAATACACTACTTTATCCAACAGCTAGCTAGACAATGAAGTCAGACCAAGTGATATTATAAGCAACTAATTAACTAGACCACTCATTTAGTATTACAAAATGTTTCTGCCCAAGGTATAATTCTAACACTCCACAGTAATACCTGCTCCATGTTTATAAATGTATTCTGTTTACAACAGCCACACTTCTCTATCCCTTTCACTTTCAAACACTTATCTCTTTCCAATACAGCCTTTTTTAACACCTTTACTGAATTATCACTTATGACATAAGCAAACATACATGCATATAAAATAAAAAAAAAAGTATTGTACTGACCATAACGTTCCATCTGAGTAGTCGTACTTCATTTGTCTTCAACCTTTTGGTATTTGGATCTGGACTGGATCCGAGATGGCCGCATCACTAGCATCTGATCCAAGCTTCTAGCCCCTCCCCTTACCCATAATGCCCCTCTATCTCCTTCCTTCCTTCAAATCGAGTTTGGTGTACAATAAAACACAAGTCAGACCCAAGTAGGCCTTACCACTAAAGGGTCTTCACAAAACCTAGGCCAAGCATGAGCAGGACAGCCACAATAGTGCCCTCTCCTACATATAGAACAATAGTGATAAGGTCAGGGAAAAGGAGGGGGGGACGGTTGAAGACAAATGAAGTACAACTACTCAGATGGAATGTTATTGTGAGTACATAACTTTGTCCTAAAGGTTGAATGAAGACAAATGAAGTACAACTACTCAGATGGAATGTTATTGTGAGTACATAACTTTGTCCTAAAGGTTGAAGACCAAATGAAGGACAATATTTCATATAGAGTCCCCAACTACCAACACCGAGTGGCCCTCATGGAAGGATATTCCACAGCGCAGTGGAGCCAAAGGATACCCCACTCCTGGATACAATGTCCAATTTTTAATAAGATATAAAGGTGTGAGATGAAGACCAAGTAGCTGCAGCGAAAATATCATCCAGCGATACCCTAGACCAGAAGGCCACTGATGTTGCCATAGATCTAGCTGAATGGGCTTTTACCTGACCCGGTGGGGAGATACCTCTATCAGAATATGCTCAAATGATACATTGTGGAATCCAGTGAATGATGGTAACTTTGTCTCCCAAACCCTTTCTAGGAAAACCAATTTCCAAATAATTGGTCAGATATACGAAAAGATTTTGTTCTGTGTAAATAAAACCTCAGTTACATGTGCACATCCAATAAATGTAACTTGTATTCACCCCTGTTTTGGAAGTTTGGAAAGAAGACAGGCAAATTGATTGATATTTGCTTCTGAGGCCACTTTAGGGAGAAAGGAAGGATTAATGTGCAGGGGAACCCTGCCTTTAAGAAAAAACATGTATGGAACTTTGACAGACAATGCATGAAGTTCCAACACACCACACCAGCTGAAGTGAAAGCCACTAAGAAGACTGTTTTCCAAGAAAGAAATTGTAAATCTAGTGATGCTGTGGGCTCAAAGGGAGGGAATACTAGAGCCTGAAGTACAAAGGTGAGGTCCCATGGAGGTGCAGGATCTTTCACCGGGGGCCATTAAAAAAAAGGTACCTTTAAGGAATGCTTTGCAAAGCCTAGAGAAAGCCAGAGAAGCCATATTTCCCCCCACATGGAAGTTAAGAGATGGCAGCCAGTTGGACTAACAGTGGAAGAGCTAGCACCTTGGTGAAAGATGCTGGCTGGAAATTCTAGAACAGCCAGGACTGGAGCTGTAAAGGGATCTAATTCCTGTTAAGAGGTCCATAAAGAAAAAAAAACATTTTCACTAGCTACGATATATTTTCCTGGTGGAGGATTTGTGAGCCGCCACCAGTATGGTCTTAACCAGAGATGATAAACCAGGAGTCCTAATCATTACTGGAACTGGAGCAGCCAAGCGGTGAGTTTCAGGCTGTTTAGGTCTGGGTGAGGAATCCCTGAGAGATGAGAAATGAGATCTGGAACTGGATCCAAGATCCATGGTGGAACTATCAGGTGAGACCAAAGAGAGGGGAAACCTGACCTGGAGAGGTCAGAATGGTACAATGAGGATTACTGAGCTCCCCGACCTGCAGGTTTTCTGAATAAACTTTGGGATGAGAGGTAACGGGGATTAAGCATAAAGAAGACAAGAAGGCCAAGCATGAACTAGTGCATCTCTGGGGGCTTCCCTCTGAGGGGGGGGGGGTACAGAGCATCAGAGTACAGAACTTGCTGCATTTCACGTTGGGAAGGAGATGAGAGGAGATTGCAGCAAGGCTGACATCACTTGAGGAAGATCTGTTCTGCTACTGAAGGATTGAGAGACCACTTGTAAGGCATCAGAACAATCCTGCTGAGCCTGTCCACCAGAATTTTGGACCTTCCCGGAATGTCTGTTGCCACTAGAAAGCAGCTGTTGGAAATCGTCCATTCCCACACTCTCATGGCTTCGCAACAGAGGGGATAAGATCTGGTTCCACCCTGTTTGTTTATATACCAGACTTCAGACATGTCTGATTGAATAGCAATCGGCCCCAGAGGAACATGGGCATGAAGGGCTTGCAATGTAGAACCGCCCTCATCTCCAGGACATTGATATGCAAATTGGTCTCAGAGGGGGACCACGTGTCTTGGACCATTCTTCCCGAGCAATGTCTGACCACAGATGCTTCCCAGCTAGGGTGAGGGGACTGTGGTGGTGGGAAAGGCTGGGAGAAAAGGATGCCCCTCTACAAGATCCGGGGAGAGAATCCACCAGAGAAGAGAGTCTCTGCACGCCCGAGATATACAAATCGGATGGGACCAAGGTAGGTCCAGAAGAGACAATTGAACCACTAGCGTCCATTGAAGAACTCATGTGAAGCCAGCAAGGGGTAAAAGATAGTGTTAGGTGCTCTGGGTTCCATGACAGCCAGAATCGGACTGCTGATAGAAGGAAAGTCTGTAAGATGTAAAATACATGGAGTCTTAGATTGTGCACCTTCTAAGGGGTGAAGTAAATCATCATTTGAACCATATCCAGCCAGCCTCGGATAAAGTCTAGACTCTGAAATGGAGTCAGTAATGATTTGCTGAGGTTGCTGGTAATGCCCAGACTGTTTGCTAAGCCAGGGATTACTTCCTTGTATTAGCAAAGTAGACACTTGGTAAGGGCAGCAAGGAGCTAATCATCCAGATAGGGGAAAACCTGAATCCCCTGAAGTTTCAAGTGAGCCGCTACCACCACCATCACTTTGGTTACACCACAGCCCCCAGGATGTTCACCAAAGGGTAAGGCCCTGAACAGATAGTGAGTGGCCCCCAACTCGAAGCGGAGAAACCTGCAGGAGCACCTATTCATTTTGATGTGATAGTACGCGTCCTTGAGGTCAATTGAGCACATCCACTCTTCTGCGTGCAGAATAAACTGAAGGGTGACCATCCAGAATTTCTTCACGGCTACAGACAGGTTCAAGGTGGAAAGATCCAGCATTGGTCTTAGGTCCCCCATTTGCTTTGGATTGGGCATCTATTCCAGGTTCTTTTTGGTGCCAGATTGGTCTAGGGGGACAGGATAGATGACTCACTTTCTTAGGAGCTTTTCTATTTCTAGTGCTGCTACCTCCCTTTGTGCAGGTGGGACATCTGTGAGGTGTTTTGGTGGGGAAGGTGGATCCATAAATGGGTGTTACAAATCATATCCAGAGGCTATACCATCCTAATGGTCTGTTGTTATGGACTCCCACTTAGTCTGGGGCCATCTTTCCTTACATCCAACAGCCTCCAGAGACAAGCAGTCAGGCAGCCCCTCAGGGTTGCTGTGCGGGTCTGTCCAAGAAAGGTTCCCGAGACCCAATGTTCTTTGGACCCCCACTGCCTCTGGGCCAATGTCTATCATATCCCCCTCTGAGGGAAGAGGTGTCCTGAGTGTCCTGAGAGGACTGAGATTTCCGGCACCACATCTTCTTTGCCCCTCGCTGGTTCCTTGAAAATTATCTTTGAGGGGTGGAGAAGCAGATCCCGATGACAGATACGGTATTCCAGTCGTCCTCACTCTGGGCCAGGGTCTCACGCACAGACTTCTCGAACAGGGAAGAACCATCATAGGGGGCATTGGCAAAAGGATGCCCTGAAGGGTTCCGAAAACTAGCATAGTCAAAGCCAGGCATGCCGACTCATAGCAACACCTGACCAGGAAGCCCTAGCAGCTACTTCTGTGGCATGGGAGAGGAGATGCATGGTTGAAAGCAGCCACGAATACAGAGTGGCCATGCATGCAGAGAACATTTTTTAACCCTCTGCTGGCATGGACTCTAGGGACAACTCAGTGACTTCCTTGTCCAGATCATGCTGTATTCGGATGACATGCGCCATATAATTCAGTGCCCTTATGGAAAAGGTTGCTGAAGCATACACCCATATTTCCCCAAACAATCTACAGTCCTCGACTCTTGGTCAGGAGGATGCACCATAGAGCTTGAGCATTTTTTTGGTGGCGGCTGCCAATACCAGAGCATCTACAGGGGACACCTTACTCCAGCTAGTCATGTCCGGTGGAGGGCTGAGTACCTTTGTCTGGTCTTCTTGGAAAAGGTACCATGATGTCCGGTTCCTTCCATGCCCTTGTGGTGATCAGGTCCACAGGGGGAGACACCCAGGAGGTAGATGGGCCTGTGACAAATACCTCTAGGAATATTGACTCATCTGGGGTTGTTTTTTGGGTGGACCACCCTCCTCTTTGCGGCAAGAGTTCCATGATGTCTCCATGTCTCCAAAGAAGACATCCTCAGGGTGATCTGGGGGAACCTTCCCCTTCCTCCAAAGTCAGGGTCGTCCATGAGGGACTCTGGAGAGGAGTGCAGGTGCCTCCTTTTGTATGTTCATTTGCGAGGCACCTCCTCAGTGGGACTCTCTGGGGAGGACTCGCAAACTTCCTGCTGTTCATGAGTGGGAGCCTCCAGAGGCAAAACAAGCACAGGCAGTCCCTCAGATGACAGAAGAGTTGGAGCCATATCCAGAACAGAGGGAGTCGGAGTGGAATCTGAGGAGGAAATGGTCAGGGGTCTCAACCCACTCGAGAGGACCCTTTCCACCACGTCTAATGCCAAAGGAGAGCAGATATCCTGGGAAACAAGCAAGGGAGTCACTTTCCTCAGATCCGATGGAGGAGTCGGAGCAGAGCCCACAGGAGCTGAGGTGCCAAGGGGAGAGACTGTGGTCCAACAAATTCTGAGCTGACAGAACCACCTTGGATCCCATGCCGAGGCTACGGCTCCGACTCCGAGAGCTTGGATCCAAACTTGTTGAATCTGTACCTTGATGCTGGCCATTGCCTGGAGTGTGTCAAAGTACTATCGGCACCGACCCCACCCCGAGCCAAAGACTGAAGAACCAAGGGTGAGATCGGAGAAGGAGTTATGGGGGTGAAAAAGGGTTGTGCGCTCCCTGCTACAGAGGGAGAGGGGGATGGCAAGACTCTCAACTGGATCTGGGTATGGATAAATTTCCGCATCAAACTGCATGTAGAACGTGAAGATGAAGCCACCTACACTAGCCTGGAGTGCCTGTGAGGAGAGGCTCTAGATGGTGGTCTGGAACCTCCAGCTCCATGGAGAACCTTGGCTAATGGAGCCGGGGAGTACTAGGCCTGGAAAAGGTTTTTGTCTTGGAAGGAGAACCCGGTGGAGCTGAGCAGTCTGGGGATTGCTTCCATGGTCTGTCCATTTTAGATTTCTCCCCATCCCCAGGCCTCATGCCGGGAGGTTGAATCCCTGAGGTCTGGGAAGGGGATGAAGCAGTAGCAGCCACCATGGCCAGGCTCAATGAAAACACAAAGTCGCTGTTTCCTGAAGGTCTGTTCCAAAAGTATGAAAGTGTAGAAAAACGAAGTAGAAACACTGGAGACGGACCACCACAATAAATGGAAATATTTATCAACGGACAAGCGCTTTCGCATACATCAAGCACGCTTCTTCAGATCCATAATAATGCATTCATCAAGTTACAAGTATTTATATTAAAACATGCTCTTTAATTAAACAATCAAGTAATCAAGCATTCAAATTAAGTTAAAGTGAAACAAAGCATTAAATCAGTCTATGCATTCAGGTACAAAGTTCATGAAAGGTGAAAGCATAGAGTAATATGGTATGTAAAGCCCATTTCTGAGGCTATTAATAAAAATAAACTAGAATGTTTTAAAGTTTTAGATAGTAGTTTTTATAAAAACTCTTTGCTTAAAACCATGTAGCACAAAAACTGCTAAAACATATACAGGAATGCTCATAACATTCATTCTAGCAGGTTAGTTACTAAACGTAAATTGTATATAATATAAGGGTCATATAGTGGTTAAGCAACTAATATTAGTCGCGACAACTCAAAAAATCTGTGAAGAATATAGCCTGAAGAAATATAATGATCAACCGCAATGTTAAAAGATATAGAATGGAATAAAGTAAAAACACTATGTAAAATAAGCTCGTTGTATAAAGGGACCAACCTCTCTTCTATGTAAGGCTGTCTATGCGTCTAATATTTAACACATATTTTATTACACAGTTGCAACTGTGTAATAAAATATGTGTTAAATATTAAAGTCAAAACACATAATAAATTAAAATGTATGAACGAAAAACAAGAACCTCAACAATATGAGGTCAACTGGGCATAACCATAGAAGTTCGTATAGAAATATGTTAGAAATGCATATATTAAAACACAAGTCATAAGAACGTTATACTTCATTTCTAACTTGAGTATAGAAAATAGTCAATCATCGTACTAAAATGATCTAATAAAATAACACCAATGAAATTCATGGAACTGGTATATATAAATATGTGAAATTCATATATATGTATATATATGTGAACTGTAAAAATGAAATATAATGTACAATATAATATATGAAATGGTTAAAATTGTGCATGTATGAAATATGTAATATATAAAAAAGGGATTTATGAAATGTAAACAATGAAAATATTTGCAATATGAAATATATAAAAGTGTATGTGAAGATATATGTAAAAATATATACAAAAGTCTATGTTAAAAAACATCAATATTAATAAATAAATATAATGATAAAAAGATAACTGAGTTGATCAATGTGTTGATGGAATATGTGTAAAAGAACTTGCTGTTATGCAAACATCACACAGAAAGATATCTATTTTTCTTGTTTGTACATATATATATATATATATATAGAGTACGACAAAAACGTTCATAACGAATGAACGCTGAACATCATATTTAAGATATTGATATGTAACCTGATAAGGTGCTCGAAAAGCTATGCTGTTTATATAAACATATAACAGCAGCTGAGATTCCTGATGAATGAGAGACATAACCACATTCAAACTCTCTATAGGGCATCTTCACTTAACAATGCGTGCTTTCAAGGGAGCTCTTACGCTCACATATTGGTTTAAACCTGGGCTATATTGAGCCTTTAACTTGAGAATCCAGGATAGTTCTATATTCTCTAAATCATTAAATATGTCCCCCTCTCTAGCACAAGGTGTAATGATCTGTAACACTCTAAAAACAAAAGAATGCCCTGCATTGTTCATGACATGTTTGGCTAATGCATTTTTTATATCACATTTCTTTATGTCTTGAACATGTTCTTGTATCCTTTCTTTTAAGGTTCTGGTGGTCATGCCTATATAAAAAGCTCTACAGGTTTGGCAGTCCGCCAAATATATCAGGTTCTTATCCTCACAGGTAGCAAAAAAATGTGGTTCAAACTTAAAGGTTAAAGTGGGATGTTCAAACAATTGATCAGTTGTAATCATATTGCATATGCTGCATTTCGTACATGGAAAAGTACCTAGTCTCTTGTCCTTATAAAATCTGACGTTCCTACTAGGATTAGGTTGTTCAACACACAGTAATCTGCTTAAATTATTGCTGTTACGATAGACAAATGAGGGTGTGGGTCCTACTAAATCTGCTATTCGTGTATCCGTCAAGAGAATATGCCAATTCTTGGTTAAGATGTTTCTAATGTGTTTAATATCACTGGTATACCTCATATTGAATCTCACTATAGAATCGTCAAAAATTCTCTTGGTACATCTATGATAGTCTGGGGATTGCTTCCATGGTCTGTCCATTTTAGATTTCTCCCCATCCCCAGGCCTCATGCCGGGAGGTTGAATCCCTGAGGTCTGGGAAGGGGATGAAGCAGTAGCAGCCACCATGGCCAGGCTAGAAGTAATGGGGCCGGCCATCCCCGATGATTGAAGAAGCCCTTTCATAATTAGTTTAGCCCTTCTGTCCTTGAGGGCCCTAGGATTAAAGCCCATGCAAATAGATCAGGCGGTGAGAAGATGGGCTGCACCTAAACACACTACGCACAGAGTGTAGCCATCAGCTGGAGAGAGCTTATGACCACACTCCATGTAAGTCTGAAAAACAGGTTTGATCCATGCTTGGGAAGTAAGGCCCACACACACGCAACAATCACACATTCACTCACTCAGGTCCACGTCTGACCCAGCTCTGTTAAAAATGCTACATCTGAAGAAATCCCAGTCCCTCTGCACCATACACTCGAGACCTCAACCTCATTACCACAATCAACAGAATGTGCTGGAGGAACAGGTTCATAAACCAGAGACTGCCCATGCTATGGAACAGACTTTCCATACATGTCAAGCAGAGCACCTCACTGGCCCTCTTCAAAAGAGATTTTGATGAGTGGATGGGAAATAGAAAATTCACCCCGGGGATCACGCCAGCGGCTCTACTCGACAAAGGCACTGGAAACTAAGGTTGGGTGGCACGATGCCAGGGTAATCCTATGGGCTAGGCTTGTAAAGGCTCCAGGGCCATTAGCCTAGTGCACACCTATAAACAAGAAGAGGTAGTGGGGAGGTGAACAGGGAATTACCATACTAAAACTTTTTTTTTTTAAATGACCGACAAATAAAACGCGAGGTAGGGGAGGTTGAAAAAGAAAGTAGGGGAATCCTACACTAACACCTGCAGAGAAAAAACATCACCCAACGATAAGCCTGGAGCTCAGCAACCATGATGCATAGCTTTTCAGCAGCAAATGAGATCTGAGGGAAGGAAGGAGATAGAGGGGCATTGTGGGTAAGGGGAGGAGCTTGGAGCTCAGATCAGATGCTAGTGATGCGGCCATCTCGGATCCGAATACCCAAATGAAAGTAAACTACTTCAGATCAAACCATATTAACGTGTCCAGTTGCAAACATTATACATCACATTTTTGTACAACTATCAATTCAGTACTACATAAATTGCTCAATTCCTGCCTTCCCTTTAAAACTCATGCCTCCCCCAAAACATTGTTCCACATGTACTGTTCCCAATTTTTCTACATAATTTGATGCAATTCACTCCTACCCTTTTCTAAAGATCCCACTTGTGAGGCTATACAGTTTACAGCTATAGCTTTTGCTCTTTCTTCATTAACAGTATATCGCTGAAAAGACTAGAAACTGTCAAGATTATCCACAACACTGAGATGCCAATTTCAAACTAAACATAAAGCAAAGAAAATAAGGGACTTAGGAATTCAAGGGTATAGTTAGAGGCACTGACAAACAACATAGGGGAAAGAAGACACCCCTGTCTGGTTCTTCTATTTAGGCACAACTTATCAGAGAGGAATCCTCACACTTTAAATTCTTGAATCTGATCCCTCATATATCTTCCTAAACCAATGTCTTTGGGTTTTCCTGGTTTGGGGTTGCCACAACACAACTCCGGTCTGCTAATGATTGGCAGTGGATTTTTATGGTCTCAAGGTGCCAGCCCTACACCCAACCTTCAAAGAAGGCACACCAATTCATGCACGCACCTACCTGCATGTCTTTAAACATCACTTGACATGCAGACTCCACACAGAAGGCGCTCCAGCTGAGAATTGAACCAGAGAACCTCTTCCTGTGAGGTGACAATGCTAACCGCAGCCTACCATCTCTCATATATCCTCCTAATGTTGTTTTATCAGGGAATGCAAAGGCTTCCCTTTGCCTTACTCATACATTTCCAACATAGTCTGTCAAATGCTTTCTCTGCATCAAGATCCACCAGCAATAGTCTTCCCAATATGTTCGTAATGTTGCTCATTTTGTAAATCATTTTGGCTTATTTCTGACAATTATTAAAGTTGGTAATAAATGTAAATCACTCGTTTTTTTCTGAAATACTTTTAATTTCAGGTTCATCATTTGAAAAAGACATCAAGTCCTTGGTCATATTTATCCTTCATGTTTTTTTTAAAGTAAGACTAAAATCAGTACACTGAAGAAATTAATCTATTGACAAGGGTAAATATTTTTTTCTCAAAATATATTTAAAATTCTCAATTTCTTTAAATCTGGAAATCAAAAAAAATATTGCCAGCTAATTGATCTTTTTTAATGGATGTCAGCTATTGAAATTCAAGTATGCAGTTGAGGTGTGTTTTCCAAAATGGAAGAATAAAACATTTCCCTTTGGATATGGAACTTTACAAAATACACAAACACTTGATAGAAAGTACAGTTGTATAACATCTTGCCATAATAGCAGATGTCCTTCTCTTTACTGTTGCAGTAGCCATCACTTATGGGATCTCCTACCAAGGGATAGCCCAACATCTAGCCAGTATACCAAAGCCTTTACATCCTCCTAGCATCATATGTCAGCCATATGCTCCTTGCCCATGGATAGGGCATAAAGGCGACATGGGTATGCTGAATATTCAGAACTGAAGTGTCTCAGGAGAACAAGAGCAATCCCAGGAGAAGAGAACAAGCACATCAAGGAGGAAAAAGAAAAACACAGTAAATAGGGTAATATGGCAAAGACCCCAATGACAGTAAAGTGTTCCCAACAGAAGAAAGAGATACAAGGGCAAGGAGGGAGGGACTGAATGCTGCAACAGTGAAGAACAGGACATCTACTGTTTTGGTAAGATTTTGCACAACTTATGTCCATATCACTGCTGCAGTACCCATCACCTCTGGGACAGTACCAAAGCTACTGTAAATTATGGGGAGTAGAAGACACAGAGGGGCTTCTCCACAAACCCATGAAGGATAGCCCTGGAAATGGCATTCAACTTGTAACGTTTAGTAAAGTGTGGACAGAGGACCAAGTAGCTGCTTCAAGGAAAGATCTAGAAACTAAATCCTTGAACAGAGCCCCAGAAAAAACTACTGCCCTCATAGAATGCACGCAAACTGAAACAAAAAGTTGTTTATCAAGAGAATAGCAAAAGGAAATGGGCCTTATGAATCCATGCGAAGATGTTTTACTTAGAAACCATCAAACCCAATGTCCTGGAAGTAAAACAAACAAAAAACAAAAGATATCAAATCTGAGCCGTGTTTTAACTAAATAATATCTCAGCTGTCTATGCAGATCCAAGATGTGAAGAAAGTACAGTTGTGTACACTTACCATAAATTTAGTTCGATGTTCAAGTGTATTCACTGTTGCAGTCATTACATTTGGGTTATCTGCTTGCAGGTAGCCCTCAGCCGGACTGATTATCAAAGTCTTGGGTCTTGCGTCAGTTGCTGTCTCTATACCCCTGACTACCTGACATCATGGAAAAGCATGCAGCCAATGCCATTTCATCAGTTTTTCTTGCATCATATGTCAGGTGCCCCCATAATGGGAAGCAATTATATACAAGGTTACATCTCCAATTATAAGCAAATACACCAGAAAGCTTAAATACAGTAAACAAGAAGAGAGGTACAGCAAATAGAAGTTAGTGGGCCGGTGGGAGGGTAACCAGGACTGCAACAGTGAATACACTCAAACATCTACATTTATGGTAAGTGTACACAACTATACTATGTTCTTCGTGTTTCACTGTTGCAGTCATTACATTTGTGTAGATTCCCAGATCTATGGTTGGGAGGAGGAGATTAAACAGTATTAGGGCCAGCTAAAAGGCCCTGCAAGACAGCAGTGGCAAAGCCAGCTCTGGATTTAGAGAAAATTGGTAAATGATAATGTTTGGTGAAAGTATGTACAGAGCTCCGGGTAGCAGCTTCAAGGATGTCCCTGGTGGCAACACCTCTGAGAAAGCCTGTAGAAGTAGATGCAGCCCTGGTGGAGTGAGATCTGATCCCCTGGGGGATAGGTTTTCCATGGTGCTTACAGCAGAAATAAATGCAATGGCTTATCCATTTAGAAATGGTTTGTTTTGAAATAGCATTTGCTGCAGGAGGAGAGGGGAAGGCTACCAAGCAGTTGGACAGGACTAAGCCACTAAGAAAATCTGAACAAGTAGAATCTAAGTTGTCTGTGCACATCCAAAGAATGCAGAATCTGTTCCCCTTTGTTCTGTGGATTGGGAAAGAAGGTTGGCAAATGAATGGACTGATTAAGAGCCACACTGGAAACCACCTTGGGCATGAAGGATGGATTGGTCCTCAGAGATACCCTATCTGCATGAAAGACGATGAAAGGCTCCACTGCCATAAGGGCCTATAATTCAGATACCCTTCTAGCTGAAGTGATTGCTAAAAGGAAGGCTGTTTTCCAAGAAAGAAATTTTAAATCAGCAGTAGCAGCTGACTTGAAAGGAGGTAGAGTGAGTTTCTCCAAAACAAAGTTAAGGTCCCAGGAAGGGGTAGGAGCTCTCTTGGGTGGTCTCAAGTTTTTTGCCCCTCTGAGATACTGCTTGAGCAGAGGATGAGAGAAGAGGGGAGGTTCTGTGTTATAATGAGCTGAAACAGCTGAGACATGGATTTTAATGGAGGAAAAAGACAGGCCCTTGTGAAGCATCTCAGTTAAACATTGCAAAATCTGAGGTAAATTGGGCACTGCTGTACTCATCCCTAAAGATTGGTTCCAGGCACAGAACCTTTTCCACTTGTCAGCATAAGATTTTCTAGTACTAGGTCTCCTTGCCTCCAAGATAACATCTATCAAAGGATTGCTGAGGGTTGATAAAGGTGAAATTAAGCGATTAGCCAGGCTGCAAGGTTCAATGTTAGAAGCTGAGGGTGAAGAATTTGGTTCTCCTGCTGAGACAGCAGGGAAGGTGCCATGGAGAATGTTGTGAGACACTGCACAGGAGGGGATACCATTGTTGGAGCAGCCAGTCTGGAGCAATCAAAATCATCCTTGGTTTGTCCTGTTTGCTCTCCAAAGTTCTACTAAAAGTCAGAGGCAGAGGGGGAAAGGTGTAGACTGATTGGATGCTCTGTCCTTCAGCTGGAAAAACCTCTTTCCAGGCTTGTTTGTGGTGAATCCTTGTGCAAAACTTGTCCAACTGGTAGTTCTGGGGGGAGGCAAAAAGATCTATGTCTGGGTTCCCCATTCGCTTGTCAACATGTTGAAAATCCGTGGTACCAGTTTCCACTCGTGTGGGTCCATGAGATTTCTGCTTAGTCCGTCTGCCAGTGTATTAAATTTTCCTGGCAGGAATTGAGCTTGTAAATGCACTTGGTAGCTCAAGGCTGTGTTCCATAATGCCATGGCTAGTCTGCAGTGGGGGTAGGAATGTGTACCCCTCTGCTTACATAAACAAGCATTGTCCATCTTTACCATTAGTTGTCCTGGAAGAATGTAGTCTTTGAAGGCTGTCAGAGCATTCTGTACAGATAACATTTCTTTTTGATTGATATGTAGGTGCATTTGATTTGGGTTCCATTTGCCCTGAATGCACTTCCCTGCCAGGTGAGCCCCCCTTGCATAGTCTGATGCATCTGTAGTTAGGGCTTGGGCAGCAGGGGGAAGTATGAATGGAAGTCCCTTGTTTTGGTGGCAGGACTCTGCCCACCATAGGAACTCCAGGCATAGGCAAAGTATGATAGGAATCAGTTTCCAGGCTGAGACAATGTTGACGTCATAGACTTTTTAGATACTACTGTAGTTTCCTCATATGCAGTCTTGCATATGGAATTAAAAGAATGCAGGAGACCATGAACCCCAAGGCTTGCAGTATTTGTCTTGCAGATAGCAGGGATTTTGTGGCCACTTGCTTGAAGTAAGTTACCAAATGAATTTGTTTTTTTGGCGTGAGGAAGGCTATCTGGGCAGTTGTATTTAAGCTTGCACCCAGGAATGTAATCTGTTGACAGGGTACCTGTCATGATTTCTTTTCGTTTATGGTGTACCCCAGACAAATTAGAACCCTTTTTACAAATGCCAGATGATTTAAAAGTATGCCCTGGATTTTTGCCTGAATTAGACAATTGTCCAGGTATGGATATATTTGAATATTTCTTTGCCTGCAAATTGCAATAACTGGAGCCAGGCACTTTGGCTTGTATTATCAGTTCTCTGCACTGCCCTTTGTGAATACCCTAGGCCCAGTAGACAAGTAGCCTGCTTTGAAGTGTAGGAATCTTATGCAAGATTCCCTGATTGGGATATGCAGGTATGCTTCTTTTAAATCTAGAGTTGCCAACCAGGCGTCTTTGCCTAGCATAGGAAGTAATAGGCGAAGAGTCAGCATCTTGAATTTTGGAATCTCCAGAAAGGTGTTTAGAGTGGACAAGTCCAAGATTGGACGCCATGATTTGTCTTTCCTGAGTACCAGAAAGAGCCTAGAGTAGAAACCTTGTCCCTTTTCCTCTTCTGGTACCTGTTGAATAGCCCCCAAGGTTAAGAGGAAATTAATTTTATTTTTGAGCCTCTGCCCACTGATTTGGAGGCAGGTCTGGCCACCCGTTTAGTGTTGGCAACGTGTGGAAATGAATTCTGTATCCCTGGGACACTATATTTAAAACCCATTTGTCCTGGGTTATGAGTTCCCAGTTCTTTGCATGAAGAGCAATCTTTCCCCCAAAGGGGCCGTCAAAAGATAAGTGCTTGGAACTTTTAAAGGGAATTCATTGACATTGTTTACCATAGGGGGGAGTATTGTTATTTCCAGAAGTGGAGGCCCCCCCACTGCTTAGTTCTGAGAGACCCCTGGGACTGAAACCTGGAGTTTTGCCCTGTCTGGGTTTGGCTTGAGTGGACCTGGAAGGGACTGGAAAGGACCAATTCTTAGTAGGCCCGTGCCTACTAAATCTTGGAGGTTGCACTTGTAAAAAATCTTTAAATCAGGATCGCCTGTTTTGCAATAAAGCTGAAGAAGTTCTTAAAAAGATGGAAGATAAAGCTAAATCTATGCAATCTGTTAAAGGAGCATCCAACGGTTTAGCTTTAACATGATCAGGCAAAGATTGCTCCTTAAGCCAAGCATGCCTTCTAAGCACAGACCCAGTAACAGCAGCCCTGCAAGAGGCCTCTAAAGAATCAAAACCATATTGCAAAGTATGTTTTCCAACTTGTTCAGCAGAATGCATTAAATCCTGTAAATCTTTATTTTCCACACAGTCAGGAATCAACATAATTTTCTGTTTAAGCAGTCCAATAATATGCTGTTGATATTTTAACATATGAAATTGGCAGTTTAAAGCTCTGATTGCCAAGGTTGCAGAAGTATAAACCTTTTTTTACCATCTATCCAGCGCCCAGGAATCTCTATCAGAAGGGGTAGGATGTTTAGCAGTAGAAGCCTTAATGCCCTTGGGCCCCTGAGAAAGTTTCTGGATCTACAACAGGATTTTTGAAAAGAAACTTGTGGGACACATGAACCCTCTAGTATCTACCAGGTTTACCTGGAGCCGGAGGCAGGGAATCAGGGGTCATACTGGATTCTGAGAACACATCAACAATGTCTAGTACAGGAGGTATAGCCAAAGGCCTATGCTGAGGTAGAAGAAGGAAATCCCTAAGCCTCTTCTTTGAATTGTAAAATTCCTGGCTTTCACAGTGGAAATGTTCCCTTAAAGCATGTAAAGTTTCCCCAAAAGAGAAATCCTCAGGAGGGGAAGCAGAGGGAATGGAATCCTCTGCATCAGAATCCTCATAGGCAGGTATGGACAAATCAGAAGAGTCAGAAGAAACAGAATCCTGAAAAGAAGATTCATAATCAAGCTCAGCCCTAGGCCTCTTGGGGGGGGGGGGTTGACCACCCCTGATTAGAGTAATTAGATCTTCAGCCATTTTTATCATTTGCTTTTTAGGCATAGGGGCCTGAGCATGCGGCCTGGACGTTGGATTTTTAGACATGGATCGAGATTTAGGCCTTAGTAATGAAGGCAGTGTTGGCTTAATACGCAAGTCTGTTGGCCTGAATACACCCCTCAGAAGCCGATGTCTGCACAGCGGCTCCGGACCCATCCAAAGTAGAGACATCCATGGGTTCCAAAGTTGAAGTATCTCACGGCATACCGGACTCTGAATAGGTCTCAGTAGAGGCCTGTGAATCAGAAGTAGCGGGTATCAGGGGTTGCGAAAGTGCCTCACTGAGTACTGGCGAACTGGTGACTGGCTTAGAGACAGGCCCCTGAGGTCCAAAACTGCCGACGATGCTTCTCCTGTCTTTATCTTTGCATTTGTTCAGAATCCCGGTAGTCAGTTTAAATATCCAGAAATGTCACATTCTGAGAACCAAAATATTTATTGGCAAAAATGTACCAACGACGGATAGTGCGCTGATTAAATAAAGCACAAAACCGACAGCAAGGTACGTCGTGGTCAGGGCCTAGGCAAGGAATACAGTACGAATGAAAATCTTTATGAGGTATTTGCTTTCCACAAGTATGCAGTTATTAACTTTTACTGACATTGGTAAGGAGCAAGAAAAAGTTTCCCCAACGGGGTACTTAGCTTTAAGTTGAAGACTTTGGTTCTGAAACTCAAAAATGAAAATTTCAGGAGTCAGCTGACCGGCACTCGCGAACTGCTTCTGCGTCGGGCACCACACGGCAAGAAAATACTGATAAATACTGATAAAATGGCATCGGCTGCATGTTTTATACCCCAATGACACGACGTCATGGAAGAAGGGGCAGCAACTGACGCAGGACCCAAGACTTTGTTAATCAGGCCGACTGAGGGCAACCTGCCAGCAGATCACCCAAATGTAATGACTGCAACAATGAAACGCGAAGAACATCCAGCTATTAGGCCCTGCAAGACTGAAGTGGCAAAACCAGCTCTGGATTTAGAGAAAATAGGCAAGTGGTAATGCTTGATGAAGGTATGAACAGAACTCCAGGTAGCAGTTTCTAGGATGTCCCTAGTAGGAACACCTCTCAGAAAGAATGTTGAAGTAGATGCAGCCCTGGTGGAATGTGATCTTATCCCCTGTGGGGTAGGTTTTCCAAAGCAGAAATGAATGAAATGGCCTTCCCCTCTGCCCCTGCAGCAAAGGCAACTGGCAGCTGTTTGATTTTACTTGGACAAGTTCTCTGTGCACGTCCAAAGAGTCCAGTATTCATTCTCCTTTGTTCTGTGGATTAGAAAAGAAGGTTGGCAAATGAATGGACTGATTATGCCCAAGGTGGTATATCTATTGTGGCCCTTAAAGGAAGGATTGGTCCTGAGGGACACCCTGTCAGCACAGAAGATGATGAAGGGCTCCACTGCCATGAGGGCCTGTAATTCAGACACTCTTCTTGCTGAAGTGACGGCTAGAAGAAAGGCTGTTTTCCAAGAAAGGAATTTCAACTTTGCAGTTGCAGCTGGCTCAAAGAGAGGTAGAGTGAGCTTTTCCAATACAAAGTTAAGGTCCCAGGCTGGAGTAGGGGCTCTCCTGGGTGGTTGTAAATTTTTGGCCCCTCTGAGAAATTGCTACAGCAGTGGGTGAGAGAAGAGGGGTGGCTCCATATTAAAATGTGCTGAAATGGCAGAAGCATGAATTTTAATAGAAGAGAAGGAAAGGCCCCTTGTGAAGCATCTCTGCTAAGTATTAAAGAATATACTGTAAACTGGGCACTGTTGTGCCCATCCACTGAGTTTGGCTCCAGTGGCAGAATCTTTTCCACTTTTCAGCATTGGATTTTCTAGTACTAGGCCTCCTTGCCTTCAGAATGACATCCAGCACCTGCTTACTGAGGGTTGGTACTGGACAGCTCAGTTAATTTGCCAGGCTGCAAGGTTCAGGGTTTGAAGCTGGGGGTGCAGAATAGTAGTTTTGTACCTACCATAAATGTAGATGTTCGAGTGTATACACTGCTGCAGTCATTACACTTGGGTTATCCTGACATCAGGCAGTCCCTCAGTCGGCCCGAGTTCCAAAGTCTTGGTCCGGCGTCGGTTGCTGTCGCTTCTTCCCTCACGTCAGTGCACCAGGGGTATACAAGATGCAGCCGACTCCATTTTCTTCAGTTTTTCTTGCCCCAGATGTCAGGTGCCCCCCAAAAGGTAGGCAATGTAAATTGCTAATAAAACATACATAAGAAAAGCAATCAAAAACTTTCAGTTACCAGCAAATACTCCCCATAGGTAGCAAAGGGTAGAAGGCTTAGGTAAGTACCAGCAAGTAAGAGGGGAAGGAGGGAGGGTAACCTAGACTGCAGCAGTGTACACACTCGAACATCTACATTTATGGTAGGTACAAAACTGCACTATGTTCATCATGTTACACTGCTGCAGTCATTATACTTGGGTAGAATCCCAAAGCTGAGGTGGGGTGGCTGGTTCTATAAGGCATTAGGGGTGGCTATAAGGCCCTGCAGCACTTCAGTGGCAAAGCCAGCTCTGGATTTAGAGTAAAGAGGCAGATGGTAATGCTTGGTGAAGGTATGTACACAGAACTCCAAGTTGCTGCTTCCAAAATGTCCTTGGTAGGTACTCCTCTGAGGTAGGCAGTTGAAGTGGCTGTTGCACTGGTGGAATGAGACCTAATTGTTAGGTACAGTTTTCTCATGGTGTGTATAGCAGAAACGTATACAGTGCCCTGTCTGTTTTGAAATGGCTTTTCCCTGTGTTCCTGCAGCATATGCTACAAACAATTGCTCAGTTTTCCTGAAAGCTTTCGTTTTGTCCAAGTAGAAGCGTAACTGCCTGTGCATGTCCAAGGAATGCAATAGTCTCTCCCCTTTGTTCTGTGGATTTGGATAAAAAGTTGGCAAGTGAATAGTTTGGTTTAGAGCCACACTTGATACCACCTTTGGCAATAAAAGTAGGGTTTGTTCTTAAAGACAACCTGTCTTGGTGGAAAATGATGAAAGGTTCCACTGCCATTAGTGCCTGTAATTCTGAAACTCTTCATGCTGAGGTTATTGCCAGGAGCAGAGAAGTTTTCCAAGAGACATATTTTAAGTCTGCTGAGTTAGCTGGCTCAAAAGGAGGTAAAGTAAATTTTTCCAAGACGAAGTTGAGGTCCCAAGTTGAAGTTGGTGCTCTACGGGGCGGTCTTATGTTTTTAGCCCCTCTGAGGTACTGTTTTAGCAAAGGATTAGAAATAAATTGGTGGGTCTGTGTTGTAATGAGCAGAGATGGCAGAGGCATGGATCTTAATGGATGAAAAGGAGAGGCCTTTGTCCAGCATCTCAGTTAAGTATTGTATCTGAGGAATATCTGGGCCAAGAGGGTCAAGGCTGTGAGCCTGGTTCCAGGCACAGAATCTCTTCCATTTATCCGAATAGGCTTTCCTGGTGCTAGGCCTTCTGGCCTCCAGAATGACATCCATAACAGCTTTGGAGAGAGGCATTGCTTGCTTGACTAAGGAATCTGCCATGCAGCCAGGTTTAAAGTCTTGAGCTGGCCTTGAAGTATCTGATTGTTTTGCTGAGTCAGAAGTTGTGGGATTTGAGGCAAAATCCATGGTGGACCTTGTGCTAAGTTCTTTAAGATTGGGTACCAGTGCTGGCATGGTCAGTCTGGGCAATCAAGATCTTTGGCTTTTCTTGTCTGGCTTTTATGAGTACCTTTGAAAGGAGAGGTAGTGGTGGGAAAGCGTATACTTGTAGGTTTTTCCAGCTGAATGAGAGGGCATCCACTTTTCATGCTTGTGAGTGGTAAGTCCTTATGCAGAATTTCTGTAGCTGGCAATTAATTGGGGATACAAACAGATATATGTCCGGGCTCCACCATTTTTGTATTATCATCCTGAACATTTGTGGATGTAATTTCCATTCATGCGGATCCATGATGTTTCTGCTTAAGTCATCTGCCAGTGTATTTTTCTCTCCTGGCAGGAATTGTGCTTGCAGATGAACTTGAGCCATGACCTTGTGGAACACAGCTCTAACCTATCGTCTGCAGAGGGGATATGAATGAGTGCCCCCTTGCTTGTTTATGTACCACATAACTGTGGTGTTGTCTGTCTTTAGTAGTAGTTGTCCTGGATGCAGAAGGTCCTTGAAAGCTATACGGGCATTTTGTGCAGCTAGCATCTTTTTTGATTGATGTGAAGATGCCTTTGTTCTGTGGGCCACTTGTCCTGAATACATTTTCCTGCCATGTGTGCTCCCCAAGCATAATCCGAAGCATCTGTTGTCAGTGTCTGCCTGGCTGTGGGTTGAGTGAAAAGCTGTCCCTTGTTGAGGTGACAGGCTTGAGCCCACCATCGAAACTCCTGTTGAAGGCAAGGAATAAGTGGTATTACTGTTTCCAAACTGTGACAGTGTTGAGACCAGACACTCTTTAGGTCCCATTGTAGTTTCCTCATATGCAGTCTGGCATATGGAATTAGTAGTATGCAAGATGCCATGTAACCCAAGGCCTGCAGAATTTTTCTTGCAGGGAGTTGGGTCTTTGTTGCCATCAATTGGAAATATTGAGTCAGTTGTCCTTGCTTGTCTGGCGTGAGATAAACCATCTGGGCAGTTGTATTTAAGCTGGCACCCAGGAATGTTATCTCTTGTGAGGGCACTAGTTTTGACTTCTTTTCGTTTACTGTGTACCCTAGGCAAATTGGCAATCTTTTTACAAATGCCAGATGCTTTAGAAGAATGTCTTTGCTCTCTGCTTGAATAAGGCAGACGTCCAAGTATGGGTAGATTTGAATTCCTTTTTGTCTGCAAAATGCAATTACTTGTGCCAGGCATTTTGTAAAGACCCTGGGCGCAGTAGATAAGCCAAAGGGCAGTGCAGAGAATTGGCAATGCATTGAACCTGCTAAGAATCTGAGGTATCTTCTGCAATTTTGTCTTATAGGGACATGCAGGTATGCCTCCTTGAGGTCCAAAGTTACGAGCCAAGCTTTCTTGCCCAGCATGGGAAGAAGCTGCTGTAGTGTCAACATTTTGAATTTTGGAGCATCTAAGTAAGTATTTAGAGAAGAAAGATCCAGAATGGGCCTCCAGGCTTTGTCCTTTCTGGGAACCAGAAAGAGTAAAATCCTTGTCCTTGCTCCTGTGTTGGTACCTTTTGAATAGCTCTCATGTCCATGAGTGCTGTAATTTGTCTTTGAGCCTCTGCCCATTGATTTGGTGGCAGATTTGGCATTCCTTTTAACCTTGGCAGAGTGTGAAAGTGGAACCTGTAACCTTGAGATACAATTGTCATATGATCACCAAAGACAAATGGGTTCTCAATATTGTGACAGAAAAGTGCCAGTTTTCCACCAAGGGGGCTGCCAAGAGAGTGTTTGGCAGCTGTAGTGGGAAGTCATTGGGACTGTTTTTTATAAGGTTGAGGCCTGTCTTCCCCTTCTTTCTGGGTTGAAGCACCCAAATGTTGAGGCCTGTAAGTACCTTGTGGTTGACCTCTGCCTCTTGGACGTCTGTATCTGCCCCTTTGAGGTCTGTCTGAAACTGGAAAGGACCAATTTTTTGTCGGCCAATTTCTGCTAAATCGAGGAGGCTGAACCTGTAAGAAATCCTTCACCATTTGCATAGATAGATTTTGCTGTATCCTCCATTTTCTTTAATACCTCTTCTGCCTTAACTCCAAATAAGACATCCTGCAGCAAAGGTGCATCCAATAATTTTGCTTTAACATGATCTGGTAAAGTCTGCTCTTTTAACCAAGCATGTATTCTAATGACAGACCCTGTAACTGCAATGTGGTTTTGATTCATTAGAGGCCTCCTGTAGAGCAGCAAAGTATGTCTTCCCACTTGTTCAGCTGCATGCAATAAATCTTGCATTTCCTTATTAGTTAGGAAGATCTGAATTTGGAAGCATTTTTTTGTTTCAACTGAGACATCAAATATTGCTGATATTTAAGCATGTGAAACTGGCAATTTAAGGCCCTCATTGCTAAAGTTGCAGATGTATATACTTTCTTCCCCCATCTGTCTAATGCTCTGGAATCTCTGTCAGAGGGGACTGGAATTTTTGCTGTAGAGGCCTTTACCCCTTTGGGACCCTGGGAAATAGTTTCAGGTTCAGCAACAGGGCTTTTATAAAGAAATTTGAGAGTCAGGGACTTTGTAGCATCTGTCTGGTTTAACTGGAGCAGGAGGTAAAGAATCAGGATTTAAACTGGATTCGGAATACACATCATCCACAATATCTAACACTGGCGGAATAGCAAGGGGTCTGTGTTGAGGTAATAATCTCTGAGCCTTTTCTTGGCTTCTGAATAATCCTGGCCCTCCCAATGGAAATGCTCCCTCATGGTATGTAAGGTTTCCCCAAAGGAGTAGTCCTCTGGTGGAGAGGCTGAAGGAATTGATTCCTCAGCATCAGAATCCTCATAAGGAGGTAAAGAGTATCCTTGGTCTGAGGATGAATCTGAAGAGATGGACACCTGGTCGGATGAGTTATAGTCTGCATCCTGTCTAGGCCTTTTATCAGGAGGAGGGTGGGAGCCCCTGATCAGAGTAATTAGGTCTTCGGACATTTTGAGCATCTGTTTCTTAGGCATGGAGGCCTGTCCTGGTGAAAGTTCTTTGCTTTTAAAGGGGTTTTAGATTTAGCAGATGATTTAATGGTTAACAGAGTAGGTCTGAAAACACCCTCTGAAGCTGTGGGTTGTTCAGGTACTCTGGATCCCTCTGAAGGGTCAGTCTCGGTAGGCCATAAATTTGGTGTATCCAAAGGCCCAGCCATCTCCACGTGAGAGTCAGAGGCGGCATGTGGCTCCAAAGAAGCGATCGTCAGGGGCTGCGAAGGCACCTCGCTGAAAACCGGAGAACTGGTGACTGGCCTAGAAGAGGCTTCATCGTCAGTTTTGGGCATCGGATGCCTGTCCTTGTCTTTGCGCTTTTTGTACATTCCAGTCGTCGGTTGTTCCGACGGCATGGTGTAATTGAATTTAATAGTGCGCTTGTTAAACCTAGCACAAAACCGACAACCTGTGACGTCGTGGTCTGGGCCTAGGCATGGGATACAATAAGAATGGATTTCCTTATGAGGTATTTGCTTCCCACAAGAAATACAATTATTAACTTTTACTGACATCAGTCTGAGGCAAGAAAAAGTTTCCCCAACGGGGTACTTAGCTTTATAGAAGATTTCGGTTCTGGATTCGGAATGAAAATCTCAGGAGTCGGCCGACCGGCACTTGCAAACTGCTTTTGCTTCGGGCACCGCACAGCAAGAAAGACTGACGAAAATTACGTCGGCTGCATCTTGTATACCCCTGGCACACTGACGTCAGGGAAGAAGCGACAGCAACTGACGCCGGACCAAGACTTTGGAACTCGGGCTGACTGAGGGACCGCCTGATGGCAGGATAACCCAAATGTAATGACTGCAGTAGTGTAACACGAACATCTGGCCCTCCTGCTGGGACAGCAGGGAAGGGGTCTGAGGCAGGTGCCATGGTTCCAGCAGTGACATACTGTGCAGGAGGGGGTACCAGTGTTGGCGTGGCCAGTCTGGTGCAATGAATATTGTCCTTGGTTTGTCCTGTTTGATCTTTAGTAGAACTTTGGAGAGGAGAGGCAGAGGGGGAAAGGCATAAACTGGGAGGTTTTCCCAGGTGAAGGACAGGGCATCCACTTTCCAAGTTTGTCTGTGGGGAGTCCTTGTGCAGAATTTGTCCAATTGGTAGTTCTGAGGGGAGGCAAACAGGTCTATGTCTGGGCTCCCCCATTTATTTCTCAATATGTTGAATATCTTTGGTTCCAGTTTCCAATCATGTGGGTCCATGAGATTTCTGCTTAGGTCGTCTGCCAGTGTGTTTAGCTTGCCTGGCAGGAATTGAGCCTGTAGGTGCACTCTGCAGACTAGCCGTGACTCTGTAAACACAGCCTTGAGCTACAGAGAGGGTAAGAGTGGTTCCCCCCAGCTTGCTTATGTACCACATAACAGTGGGTGTCTGTTTTTACCAATAATCATCCTGGAAGGATGTGGTCCTTGAAGGCTGTCAGAGCATTCTGTACAGCTAGCATTTCTTTTTGATTGATATGCAGGTGCATTTGACTCTGCAGGGCAGTGCATTCAGGGCAAATGGAACTCAAGTGAGCCTCCCACGCATAGTCTGATGCATCTGTTGTTAGGGTTTGGGTGGCAGGAGGTAGAGTGAATGGCAGTCCCTTGTTGAGGTAGCAGGCCTCTGCCCACCAAAGGAATTCTGTCTTTATACAAGGGATGATAGGAATCACTGATTCCATGCCTTGAGAATGTTGACACCATAGGCTTTTTAGATACCATTGTAGTTTCCCATATGCAGTCTTGCATATGGAATTAGTAGGATGCAAGAGGCCATGAAACCCAGAGCTTGCAGTATTTTCCTTACAGTTAACTGGGTCTTTGTGGCCAGCAAAGTAGGTTGTTGGATAAACTTGTTTCTCTGGCATGAGGTAGGCCATCTGGGAAATTGTGTTCAAGCTGGCTCCCAGGAATACAATTTGTTGGCAGGGTACTAGGTGAGATTTCTTTTCACTTATGGTGTACCCCAGTGAGGTTAGCAGTTTCTTTACAAATGCCAGATGATTTAATAGTATGTCCTGGCTTTCTGCCTGAATTAGACAATCATCCAGGTGTGGGTATATTTGAATATTCCTTTGCCTGCAAAATGAAATGACTGAAGCTAGGCATTTCGTGAATACCCTGGGTGCAGTAGACAAGCCAAATGGCAGTGCAGAGAACCAACAGTGCATGTAGCCTGCTCTGAAGCGTAGGTATTTTCTGCAAGAATACCTTATTGGGATGTGCAGGTAAGCTTCCTTTAAATCCAATGTTGCCAACCAGGCATTTTTGCCCAGCATGGGAAGCAAGAGTTAGCATTTTGAATTTTGGAATTACCAAAACGGTGTTTAGGATAGATAGGTCCAGGACAGAATACCAGGAGTCGTCTTTTCTGGGTACCAGGAAAAGCCTGAAGTAAAAACCTAGTCCCCATTTTTCTGCTGGGACAGGTTGAATAGCCCTGATACTTCCGAGAGAGAAACTGCTGTTGAGCCTCTCCCCACTGATTTGGGGGTAGGTCTGGCCAACCTTTTGGGGTTGGTAAGGTGTGGAAGTGGAATCTGTATCCTCAGGGAAACTATATTTAAAACCCATTTGTCTTGGGTAATGAGTTCCCAGTTTTTTGCATGCAGGGCGTGCTTTCCCCCTAAAGGTGCGGTCAGTTGAGCAGGGCTTGGAAGGTTCAAGGTTAAGTCATTGTGACAGTTTACCATAGGAGGTGTCTTACTACTTCCAGCTTTGGAAGTGGAAACCCCCCCCCCCCCCACTGCTTAGGCCTGTGAGTACCTTGAGACTGTGGCCTAGGTGGTCTGCTGTTCCTGGATTTGGACTGAGAAGACCTGGAAGAGACAGGAAAGGACCAATTCTTAGAAGGCCAATGCCTACTAAATCTGGGAGGCTGTACTTGCGGGAAATCTTTAACAGTTTGCATAGATTTAGCTTTTTCCTCCATCTTTTTAAGAAAAACTTCTGCTTTGTTGCCAAAAAGGTAGTCTTGATTTAAGGGAGAATCCAGTAATTTGGCTTTAACATGATCTAGCAGTTTGCTCCTTAAGCCAAGCATACCTTCTAATAACAAATAAACTAACAGCAGCCCTACATGATGCCTCTAAGGAGTCAAAACCACATTGCAATGTTTACCAACTTGTTCAGCAGAATGCATTAAATCCTGTAATTCTTTATTTTCAGCACAGTCAGGAATCAACATCAATTTCTGTTTAAGTAATCCAATAATATGCTGCTGGTACTTTGGCCATTAGGGCCTTAAACTGCCAGTTTCTTATGTTCAAAGTAGCAGAAGTGTATACCTTCTTACCCAATCTGTCCAGGGCCTTGGAATCTCTATCAGAGGGGGTACGATTTTTGGCAATAGTAGCCTTAATGCCTTTGGGTCCCTGTGAAATGGTCTCTGGGTCCGCAGTAGGATTCTTAAAGAAGAACTTGTGAGAATCAGATACTCTAATACCTGTCAGGTTTCCTCGGAGCCAGAGGTAAGGTGCCTGGGGCCAAGCTAGATTCCAAGAAGGCATCATTCTACCATGTCCAATACAGGAGGGATTGCTAAAGGCCTGTGTTGAGGCAGGAGTAAAAATTCCCTAAGCCTCTTTTTGGAATCAGAGTAATCCAGGCTTTCCTAGCAGAAATGGAGGGGAAGCAGAGGGAATGAAGTCCTCTACCTATGAGGATTCTGATGCAAATATGGGCGAATCCTGGTAATCAGAGGAAACACATTTCAGAATCCTGATCAGAAGGAAAATCAGTTCTGGGATTCAGAGGGAGAAGGGTGGCTTCCCCTAATTAGAGTAATAAGGTCTTCAGCCATTCTTATAATTTGTTTTTTAGGCATATGGGCCTGACCATGCAGTTTGGATGTCTGTTTTCTAGGCGTAGATAGAGTCTTAGGCCTTGAAGAAGATGATGGCGTCGGTTTGATATGCAAGTCAGTAGGCCTGAACACAACCTCAGAAGCTGGTGCCTGCACAGCGGCTCCGGACCCATCCAAGGAGAGACATCCACAGGTTCCATAGTCGAAGAAGCATCTAGCGGCATACCGGACTCCGTATGGGTCTCAGTAGAGGCCTGCGAATCTGAAGTAGCAGGTATCAGGGGCTGTGAAAGCACCTCACTGCGTACCGGCAAACTGGCAACTAGCTTAACGGAAGCATCATCGTCAGCTTTGGACCTATGTGGTCTGTCTCTATCTTTACATTCTTTTCAGAATGTCAGTAGTCGGATGGCTTACCAAAGCCATTTCTGGATAATTGAACCGAGTACCGAAATAGATGCAAAAATGAACAGACAAAAAAATAGTACGAGGATTGAATAAGGCACAAAACTAACAGTAAGGGACGTCGTGGTCTGGGCTTAAGCAAGGAATGCAGTACAAATGAAAATCTTTGAGGTATTTGCTTTCCACAAGAAATACAATTGTTAACTTTTACTGACATCGGTTTAGAGCAAGAAAAAGGATCCCCAATGGGGTACTTGGCTTTTTTGAAGACTTTGGTTCTGAAACTCAAAAACAAAAATTTCAGGAGTTGGCCGACCAGCACTTGTGAACTGCTTCTGGCACTGCACGCAAGAAAGACTGATGTAATAGTGTCGGCTGCATGCTTTATACCCTTAACTATCTGACATCAGCAACCGATGCCGGACCCAAGTCACTGAAAATCTGGCCAGCTGAGGGCTATCCTGCAAGCAGATAACCCAAATGTAATGACTGCAACAATGAAACACGAAGAACATCCTTCTTACTAGCAGACTGCTAAGAAGGAAAAAGGGAAGGAAGCTGGATAGACAACTCATTGTCCACTCTGTGCATACTAATCCTCCCTCCTTTTATTCCCAGATACCCTATTCCTATAATAAATCAAAAAGGGAGGTCATGCCATTACAGCCTGAAGTTCAGACACTCTCCTGGCTGAAGTAAGGGCAGCCAATAAAACTGTCTTATAGGTACAATGTTGCAAATAAGAATAAGCAGGCTCAAAAGGAACCCATGTCAATTTTTCAAGGGAAAAAATTAACGTCCAAGAGGGAGAACAAGGCTTTTTATGGGAGGCCTGATAAGAAGGGTGCCTTTAAGGAATTGTTTGACCTCAATGTGAGAGGTCAATGGTGAGATTGAAGGCAGACAAGAATAGATTGCTGATAAGTGAGCTTTAACAGAAGACTATGCCAAGCCAGCTTGGAGGAGTTCACATAAGAAAGGACAAAAGGGCCACCCACTAAGAAGGGATCCTAGTGATGCTTAAGACACCATACAGAAAATCGTTTCCATTTGGCCATATAGAATTTGTTTGGTAATGGGTCTCCTGGCCTCGAAGTACCCTAAATATGTCCTCCGGAAAGTGGTGTCTGAATGGGATCAAAATCCTATCACCCAAAGAGTCAAATGAAGAGTAGACATGCAAGGGTGAATGACAGACCCCTTGTCTTGTGTGAAAGTTTCAATCTGATGAAGTAACTTGTGATGACTGCTCCTGGCCATATGAAGCACAGTCTGGACCAAAAGGGAGTCACCAGCAAGATTCTTGGAGTCTCCTTTCTGATATTATGTGGGACCCTGAGAAGTAGATCAAGAGGAGGGTAAGCCTACAGAATCATCCCCTTCTAAGAGTTAGACATGGCATCCACCTTTCAAGTAAAAGGACTTGGGACTCTGGAATGAGAGAGAGAAAGTTGCCTTTTCAGAGGGGAGTTAAAATGATTGGTTTGAGGAAAACCCTAGCAATGTACTACATCCAGAAACACCTCTCTGTGAAGCATCCATTTGTGAGGCCATCTCCTGTACCTGGTCAGGGAGCAAGCCACAAGGTTATGTTCTAAAGGAATGTAAACCACTTGAAGAGTTATCTGATGGTGGACAGCCAAATCCCAGGCCTGAAGGGCTAGTCTGCAAAGATCAGACCTTGTGCCCCCCATTTGTTGATATACCACACAACCGTGGTGTTGTCTTTGGTCTCCAAGCCCTTTCAAGATCTTTAAAGAGAATGTAAGACCTGAAGAGAAAGAATGAGTACCCTCATTTTCTTTATATTGATGTGATCTGACCTTGATGAAGAGGCCACAGACCCTGAACCTCAGAATGTTGGAACCCATCCCAGTTCAGAAGAGGCTGTGAATAGTTTAAGTATGGACAAGAGTCTGAAAAGGTAGTCCCGAATTGAGGGAGACCTGATGAATCCACCAGTACAACATAAGTTTGGAATTTCCAGTCCTTTACTTCCCTTTGTCAGAGGATGGCAATGCAGAGCCACCAACTTTAGGTACCACTGAAGTTTCCTTGTGTGAAGCATGGCAAAGGAAAGCATGGGAACAGTAGGTGCCATGAACTCCAGGATTCTGTGAAATTCCCTTGCTAATACAAGAGAAAGAGGAAGCACAGACTAGAAGAAGGTTGTTAGAGACTGAACCACAGAGGAAGAAAGAGGCCAGCACTGGAATGGTTTGAACACTGACTCCTGAAGACCATATATTTCTCGGATGCAGACTGGACTTTTGTGCAGTCTAGGTTTCACCATGAATCTCAAGAAGGAGCATGAAGTTCAGATCCTGCAAAAAGTCTGAATTGGGAAGTAGCCTGAAGAAGCCGATCATCCAGATAAAAAAATATCTGGATCCCCTGAAGCCTGCAAAAGGCTATGACAGGAGCTAGACATTTGATGAACACCTTTAGATCCACAGAAGGAAAAGGGGGAGAGGCAAAGCAGAGAACTGAAAATGTGAGGGAGAAAAAGATGGAATCCCAATGTATACTCATCTGTAAATGGCTTAGTAGAAACCAGCTCAGTTAAGAGCATTCAGACCGACATTCCAACTGGGGTGTTCAGACTGGCAGCAAAAAGAAAATTTCAGAATACATGTCACTTTTATGTCCTATGCCTGGGTGGGGAGCATACAGCTGACATATGATGCTAGAAGGATGCAAAGGCTTTGGCAAAATTACCAGACATTGAGCTATCCTTGGCAGTACAACCTATAGGTGATGAATACCACAACAGTGACATGGAAGAACATCTTAAGAAAGTGTTGAAGGAAATGTTTAATATTTAGAATTTACAACTGATTTTTTTAAAAAGAAA
Organism: Protopterus annectens; assembly: GCF_019279795.1. NCBI lineage: Eukaryota > Metazoa > Chordata > Ceratodontiformes > Protopteridae > Protopterus > Protopterus annectens. Next base: position 485,693,082 of record NC_056726.1, on the reverse strand, counting down.
ACATTCTATGGCACCTGACCACAAAATGAAACTAACATCCATTTATATATATATATATATACACACACACTCATTTTTAAACAAGTACTTTGGCCCCATTTGTGGATATTAAGTTAAAGGTTCTGTTTTTGAGCCTGTAGTAGACACTATAGGACGGAGATTTTTTTTTATCTTCATGCATCTTCAAGATAAGGGGGTCTATATTACAATGTTGAAAGATGCATTCACCGAAAACATCTTAGTCAACACAGAAATATCAACCCTTTAAAAATCTTAAATGGACACTTAAGCAAATTTTTTTCCCAGGGGAAAAAAAAAATCACTCTGCCGTCATCGGAGATTTGCCCTTTTCCCTACTGTAGTGCGATCTCGGAGTTGGTGTACATAGTTAAGGGTTATGGGGGTGAAGCCCCCACTATGTAGGGTTTTTGAAAGTTTCTTTTTTTTTTTTGTGTACGGCCAAGCAATATTTTCCCATGGAATTTTAACAGGTCGATATTTCTGTTTCAATTATGACATGTTTGGTGAACACGTCTTTTGACATGGTAATATAGACCAAGATACTGTACACACAACATGAATAAAGTACAGTTGTGTACACTTACCATAAATGTAGATGTTAGAGTGCATTCGCTGTTGCAGTCATCACACTGTGGTATTCAGGCAGACTGAGGGCTACCTGCACGCAGATAACCAGAGTCTTGGGATTTCTGCATCGGATGCTGTCGCCTCTTCCATGACATCAAGTCTTCAGAGGTATAAAACATACAGCCAATGCCATTACATCAGTTTTTCTTGCCCCATATGTCAGGAGCCCCCAAAATAGAAAGCAATTACATGGTGTGGAACACCTCCAGTAAAAAGTAAATACCACTGCCATAAGATATGGAAAAAAAAGAGTATAGGTAGAAAGTATAGAAAAGTCAGGGGGCTGGAGGGAGGGTAAAGTACAGTTGTGTACACTTACCATAAATGTAGATGTATACAGGAGTATAGCCAAAGGCCTATGCTGAGGAAGAAGGAAATCCCTAAGCCTCTTTTTGATTCAGAGAAATCCTGACTCTCCCAATGAAAATGTTCCCTTAAAGTATGCAAGGTTACTCCAAGGAATAATCCTCAGGAGGAGATGCAGATGGAATGGATTCTTCTGCATCTGAATCCTCATAGGGTGGTATAGAAAATTCCTGATTAGAAGAGGAATCAGAAGAAATACAAACCTGATCTGAAGATTCATACATAATGTCTTGCCTAGGCTTCTTAGCAGGGGGGGGGGGGGGGTTGGGAAACCCTAATCAAGGTAATTAAGTCCTCAGCCATTTTGCTCATCTGTTTTATAGGCATAGGGGCCTGAACACGTAGCTCATGCATCGTTTTTTTTTTTAGACTTCAAAAACAAAAATGGTTTCTAAGCTGGCGTCGGTTTTATATAGAAATGTTGAGGCCTGAAAATACCCTCAGAAGCCGGTGCCTGCTCAGCGGCTCAGGAGGGAGAGACATCTCCGGGTTCAATACTCTGAGCATCTCGCGGCATACTGGACTTCGCATGAGTCTCGGTAGAGGCCTGCAACTAAAAAAGTAGCAGGTATCAGGGACTGAGAAAGCACCTCACTGAGTACCGGCGAACCGGCAACTGGCTTAGGAGAAGCTTCGTCGGTTTTGGACCTAGACGGTATGTCTGTCTTTTTCTTTGCGTTTTTTGTGAACTCTGGTAGTCGGATTGCTATTCGATGACATTTCAGGATAATTAAATCTGGATCCGAAATATTTTTAGCAAAAATATACCGACGCTTAATAGTGCGTTGGTTAAATCTAGCACAAAACCGACAGCAAAGCACATTATGATCTGGGCCTAGGCAAGTAATACAGTACAAATGAAAATCCTTATGAGGTATTTGCTTCCCACAAATAATGCAATTATTAACTTTTACTGACATCGGTAAGGAGCAAGAAAAATTTCCCCAATGGGCTACTTAGTTTTAATTGAAGACTTCAGTTCTGAAACTCGAGTGCGAAAATTTCAAGAGTCGGCCGACCGGCACTTGCAAACGGCTTCTGCTTCAGGCACCGCATGGCAAGAAAGACTGATTAAAACGGCGTCAGCTGCATGTTTTATACCCCTAATGACCTAACTTCATGGAAGAGGAGACCGCAACTGACGCAGGACCCAAGACTTTGCTGGCAGGTTGCCCTCAGTCGGCCTGAATATCAGATTACCCAAATGTAATGACTGGAACAGTGAAACACGAAGAACATCCAGGACTGCAACAGTGAATACACTCAAACATCTACATTTGGGTAATCTGTTGGCAGGTTGCCCTCAGTCGGCCTGATTAGCAAAGTCTGGGGTCCTGCGTCGGTTGCTGTCCCTTCTTCCATGACATCAGGTTGTCACAGGTATAAAAACATGCAGCTGACGCCATTTTCATCAGTTTTTTCTTGCCCCAGATGTCAGGTGCCCCCCAAATGGGGAGCAAAATATAAATATATATATATAAATATATACGCATGTAATTTAGAACACAAGAAATATACCTCCAAATAAAAGCAAATACACCAAAAAGGCTTTTAGGCATAGTAAAAGAAAGAAGAGGTATAGTAAGGGAAAAAACAGGGGGCTGGTGGGTGGGTAACCCGGACAGCAACAGTGAATACACTCAAACATCTACATTTATGGTAAGTGTACACAACTGTACTATGTTCTTTGTATTTCACTGTTGCAGTCATTACATTTGGGTAGAATCCCAATGCTATGGTTGGGAGGATGGAATTATACAGCATTAGCAGCAGCTATAAGGCCCTGCAGGAGCTGCTCTGGATTTAGAGAAGAGAGGTAAATGGTAATGTTTGGTGAACGTATGAACTGAGCTCCAGGTAGCAGCTTCTAGAATGTCTCTGGTAGGAACCCCTCAGAGAAAGGCTGAAGTAGGTGCAGCCCTGGTGGAATAGGATCTGATCCTCTTGGGAACTGCTTTACCATGGTGCATGTAGCAGAAACGAATGCAATGGCATCCATTTTGAAATAGTCTGCTTTGAAATAGCCTTTCCCTCCGCCCCTGCAGCAAATGCCACCCGTAATTGCTCAGATTTTCTTAGAGATTTTGTTCTGTTCGAGTATAATCTTAGTTGTCTGTGTACATCCAATGAATGCAGAATCCACTCAACCTTGTTCTGTGGATTTGGGAAAAAAGTTGGCAGATGAATGGTCTGATTAAGAGCCACTAGGTACCACTTTAGGCATAAAGGATGGATTGGTCCTGATTGCCACCCTGTCTGGGTAAAAGATAACAAAAGGTTCCACTGACATGAGAGCCTGGAGTTCTGAAATCCTTCTAGCTGAAGGGACTGGTAAAAGAAAAGCTGTCTTCCAAGAGAGAAATTTTATGTCTGCAGTAGCAGCTGGCTAAAAAGGAGGTAGGGTGATCTTTTCCAATACAAAATTGAGGTCCCATGCAGGAGCTGGTGCCCTCCTGGGAGGTCTTAAATTTTTGGCCCCTCTGAGGTACTGCTTTAGCAGGGGGTGAGAAAAGAGGGGAGGCTCTGTGTTGTAATGAGCTGAAATGGCAGAGGCATAGATTTTTATGGAAGAGAAAGATAGGCCCTTGTGAAGCATCTCAGTCAAATATTGCAGAATCTGAGAAATACTGGGCATTGCTGTGCCTTGTGCCTGGTTCCCGGCACAGAATCTTTTCCATTTATCAGCATACGATTTTCTAGTACTAGGCCTTCTAGCCTCCAAAATGACATCCATTACAGATTTGCTCAGAGATGTAACTGGTGTAATTAGTTGATTAGCCACGCTGCAAGATTCAGAGTTGGGAGCAGAGTGTGCAGAATTTGATAGTTCTGCTGAGACAGTAGATAAGGAGTCTGAGGCAGGTACCACGGAGGAAGGTGTGACAAATTGCATAGGAGCGGGTACCAGTGTTGGCGAGGCCAATCCGGAGCAAGCAGAATCATCTTTGGTTTTTCCTGTCTGCCTCTGCTCTCCAAGGTCTTGGTAAAAGTGAGATGGGGAAGGCATAGACCGATAGGTTTTTCCAGCTAAAGGATAGAGCATCCACTTTCCAAGCTTTTTTGTGATGAATTCTTGTGCTGAATTTGTCCAACTGATAGTTTTGGGGGGAGGCAAACAGATCTATTGTCTGGGCTCCCCCATTTGCATGTCAACATGCTGAAGATTTGTGGATCCAGTTTCCATTCGTGTGGGTCCATAAGATTTCTGCTTAGTTTGTTTGCCTGAGTACCTTGTTTTCCTGGCAGGAATTGAGCTTTTAGATGTATTTGATAAGTCAAGGCCGTGTTCCATAAAGCCATGGCTAGTCTGCAAAGGGGTAGCTTATGTACCACATGACTGTGGTGTTGTCCATCTTTGACAGCCTTCAAGGACCATCTTCACCCAGGACAACTACTGGTAAAGCATTCTGTACAGCTAACATCTCTTTCTGGTTGATATGGGCTCCATTGGCCCTGAATGCACTTCCCTGCCAGATGCACCCGCAGGTGTAGTCTGATGCATCTGTATTAAGGGTTTGGGTGGCAGAGGGTGGAATGGATGATGGTCCTTTGTTTTGGTGACAGGCCTCTGCCCACCATAGGAACTCTCGCTGCAGGCAAGGAATGATAGGAATCACTGTTTCCAGGCTGTGACAATGTTGACTCCATAAGCTTTTTAGGTACCATTGAAGTTTCCTAATATGCAGTCTTGCATATGGAATTATTAGAATGCAGGAAGCCATGAACCCAAAGGCCTGCAGAACTGGTCTTGCAGATAGCTGGGTTTTTGTGGCCACTTGTTTGAAGCAAGTCATTAACTGAATTTGTTTTTCTGGCATAAGGTAAGTCATCTGGGCAGTTGTATTCAAGCTTGCACCCAGGAACGTAATTAGTTGAGAGGGTACCAGTTGTGATTTCTTTTTGTTTATGGTGTACTCTAGACAAGTTAGAAGCCCTTTCACAAACACCAGATGTTTCAGAAGAGTGTCCTTGTTTTCTGCCTGAATTACACAACTGTCCAGGTAAGGATAAATTTGAATGCCTCTGTCTGCAAAATGCAGTCACTGGTGCCAGGCACTTTGCCCTTTGTGAAGACCTTGGGTGCAGTAGATAAGCCAGTGCAGAGAACTGGTAATGCAAATAGCCTGCTTTGAAATGGAGGTATCTACTGCAAGATTCCCTGATTGGGATATGCAGGTAAGCCTCTTAAGTCTAGAGTTACCAGCCAGGCATCCTTGCCTAGCATAGGCAGTAACTGTTGTAGAGTCAGCATCTTGAATTTTAGAATGTCCAGAAATGTATTTAGAATGGATAAATCCAGAAGTGGACGCCATGATTTTTTATTTTCTGGGTACCAGGAAAAGTCTTTAATAAAAACCTTGTCCCTTTTCTGGTACTGGTTGAATAGCCCCCATATTCATGAGGGACATAACTTCTTTCTGGACTTCTGCCCACTGATTTGGAGGCAGACCTGGCCATCCATTTGGGATTGGCAACGTGTGGAAATAAATATAGTATCCCAGGGATACAGATTTCAAGACCCATTTGTCCTGGGTAATTAGTTGCCAATTTCTTTCATGAAGTGCCAGTCCCCCCCCCCCCCAAAGGGGTGGCCAAAAGATAAGCGCTTGGTGGTAGCAGAGGAAAGTCATTGAGACTGTTTACCATGGGAAGTTACCTTGTTACTTCCAGATTTGGAGGTGGAAGCACCCCATTGTTTTGTTCTATAAGTTCCTTGTGACTGAAACCTGGAGTCTTTGGAGTGTCTTGGTTTGACCTGAGCAGCTCTGGTGGGTACTGGAAAGGACCAATTCTTAGCTGGCCAGTGTCTACTGAACCTGGGAGGCTGCACTTAAAGCTAAATCTATGCAAACCATAAAAGATTTCCTACATCTTCCATCTTTTTCAAAATCTCTTATGCCTCATTACCAAATAGACTGTCCTGTTGTAAAGGAGCATCCAACAATTTTGCTTTAACATGATCAGGCAGATTTTGCTCCTTGAGCCAAGCATGCCTTCTTATCACAGATCCAGTTACAGCAGCCCCGCAAGAGGCCTCCAAGGAATCAAAACCACATAGCAAAGTATGCTTTCCAAATTGTTCAGCTGAATGTAATACATCCTGCAACTCTATTTTCCACACATCATCTTCTGTTTAAGTAAGCCCATGACATGTTGCTATTTTAGCATATGAAATTGACAGTTTAAAGCCCTGATAATAGCTAAGGTTGCAGACGTGTAAACCTTCTTACCCCATTTATCTAGCGCCCTGGAGTCTGTCAGAAGGGTTAGGATATTTAGCAGAAGAAGCCTTAACGCCCTTGTGACCCTGATAACTGGTTTCAGGGTCAGCAGTAGGGTTTTTAAAAAGGAATTTGTGGGAGTTAGGAACCCTGTAATATCTATCTGGCTTACTAGGAGCTGGAGGCAGGGACTCAGCCATGCTGGATTCTGAGAAAACAATGTCTAGAACAGGAGGTATAGCCAAAGGCCTATGCTGAGGAAGAAGGAAATCCCTAAGCCTCTTTTTAGATTCTGAGAAATCCTGACTCTCCCAGTGAAAGTGTTCCCTTAAGGTATGCAAAGTTTCTCCAAAAGAAAAATCCTCAGGAAAAGAAGCAGATGGGATGGAATCTTCTGCATCAGAGTCCTCATAAGGCGGGATAGATAATTCCTGATCAGAAGAGGAATCAGAAGAAATGGAAACCTCATCTGATGACTCAATCAGTGCCTTGCCTAGGCCTTTTAGCAGGAGGGGGATGGGAACCCCTGATCAAGGTAATTAAATCCTCAGCCATTTTGATAATTTGTTTTTTAGGCATAGGGGCCTGTGCACGTGGCCCAAGCGTCGTTTTTTTTAGACATAGAAGTTGATTTTAGCCTAGGTTTTGAAGATGGCGTTGGTTTAATATACAAATCTATAGGCCTGAAAACACTCTCAGAAGCCGGTGCGCTTGCTTAGCAGCACCGGACCCATCTAAGGTAGAGACATCCATAGGTTCAATACTTAAGAGTATCTCGCGGCATACCGGACTCTGAATGGGTCTCAGTAGTGGCCTGCGAATCAAAAGTAATGGGTATCAGGGGCTGCGAAAGCACCTCACTGAGTACCAGCGAACCGACAACTGGCTTAGGAAAAGCTTCTTGTCGGTTTTGGACATCAGCAGTCTCTCTCTCTCTCTCTCTCTTTCTTTGCGTTTTTTGTGTATTCCGGTAGTCGGATTGCTAACAGAAGACATTTCTGGATAGTTAAATCTTGAGCCAAAATATTTTGAAGCAAAAATATACCAACGCTTAATAGTGCGTTGATTAAATTTAGCACAAAACCGACAGCAAAGTACATTGTGGTCAGAGCCTAAGCAAGAATACAGTACAAATGAAAATCCTTATGAGGAATTTGCTTCCCACAAGTAATGCAATTATTAACTTTTACTGACATTGGTAAGGAGCAAGAAAAAGTTTCCCCGAATGGGGCACTTGGCTTTAGGTTGAAGACTTTGGTTCTGAAACTCGAAAACGAAAATATCAGGAGTTGGCCGACCGGCACTTGCGAACTGCTTCTGCTTCGGGCATCGTGCGGCAAGAAAGACTGATGAAAACGGCATCGGCTGGATGTTTTATACCCCTGACGTCATGGAAGAAGGAACTGCAACTGACGCAGGACCCAAGACTTTGATAATCAGGCCGACTGAGGGCAACCTGCCAGCAGATTATCCAAATGTAATGACTGCAACAGTGAAACACGAAGAACATCTGTTACAGTCATCACACTTGGGTTGATTCCCAAAGCTGAGGAAGGGTGGAGGCAGTCAAGTAGTATTAAGGCTGGCTAGCAGGCCTTGTAAGACACTGTGGCAAATCCAGCTCTGGATTTAGAAAATATAGCTAAGTGGTAATGCTTGGTGAAGGTGTGTACAGAACTCCAAGCTGCAGCTTCCAGGATGGTAGGGACTCCCTTGAGAAATGCTGTAGAGGTTGAGGTAGCCCTAGTGGAATGAGTTCTGATCCCCTGTGGGGTAGGTTTTCTATGGTGTTGGATAGTGCACTGCATCCATATCTGCTATAATTTGGAAATGGTTTGCTTTGAAATCACCTTGCCCTCTGCCCCTGTAGCAAAACTGACTACCAGCTGGTCAGATTTTCTGAAAGGTTTAGTCCTGTCAAGGCAGAACCTGAGCTGTCTGTGTACGTCCAAGGAGTGCAGGATCCTTTCCTCTTTATTCTGAGGATTAGGGAAAAACGTTGGTAAATGGATGGATTGGTTTAAAGCCACACTTGATACCACCTTGTGCACTTACAAGACTGTTAGTCCTGAGGGAAACCCTGTCTGCATGGAAGACAATGAAGGGTTCCACAGCCATAAGGGCCTGTAACTCAAGACATTCTTCTTGAAGTGATGGCTAGAAGTAATGCTGTTTTCCAAGAGAGGAATTTTAACTCTGCTGAAGCTGCAGGCTCAAAAGGGGGATGCGTGAGCTTCTCCTAAGGTCTCAGGCAGGAGTGGGAGCTCTCCTTGGGGGGTCTTAAATTGTTAGCTCCTCTCAGGAACTGTTTGATCAGAGGGCGAGAGAAGAGGGGTGGCTCAGTATTGTATTGAGCTGAGAAGGCAGAGGCTTGAATCTTAATGGATGAGAAGGATAGGCCTTTGTGGAGCAGCTCTGCTAGATAATCTAGGATTTGAGGTAAGGAAGCCACAGCTGTGTCCTTTCCTTGAGACTAGCTCCTTGAACAGTATATTTTCCACTTTTCTGAATAGGATTTCCTAATACTAGAACTCCTAGCCTCAAGGATGACATCCAGCACCTGTTTGCTGAGGGTTGCTGGTGATGTATTCAAGAAATAAGCCAGGCTGCCAGGTTCAGGGTTTGCAGATGAGGATGCAAAATCTGTTCCTCCTGCTGGGAAAGCAGAGAGGGGGGTCTGATGTAGGTGCCAGGGTGGCACTGCTGTCAGGCTGCATAGGAGTGGGTACCAGTGCTGGCGTGGGCAGACTGGTGCAATAAGGATTGTCCTTGGCTTGTCCTGTTTGATCTTGAGTAGTACTTTTGAGAGGAGGGGCAGAGGGGGAATGGCATAGATTGAGAGGTTTTCCCATGTGAAGGATAGGGCATCCACTTCCCATGCTTGGCTGCGGGGAGTTCTGGTGCAAAATTTGCCCCATTGATGGTTTTGGGGGGAAGCAGAGAGGTCCACCTCTGGTGTCCCCCCATCTGTGGATTAAAAGTTTGAATGAGTTGGGTTCTAGTTTCCACTTGTGTGGTTCCATAAGATTTCTGCTTAAGTCTGCCAGTGAATTTTGTTTGCCTGGCAGGAATTGAGCAATCAAGTGCACTTGTAATCTCAAGACCGTGTTCCACAGAGCATGGCTAACCTGCAGAGTGGGTAGGAATGAGTCCCCCCTGCTTGTTTATGTACCACATAACTGTGGTATTGTGTATCTTTCTAGGACAACTCTTGATAAAAACAAAGGTATTTGAAGTCTGTCAGTGCATACTGTATAGCTAACATTTCTTTTTGATTTATATGCAGGTGAATTTGTCCTGGGCTCCATTTGCCCTGAATGTAGTTGCCTGCCATGTGTGCCCCCATGCATAGTCTGATGCGTCTGTTGTCAGGGTTTGGGCGGCAGGGGGTTGAGTGAAAGGGAGTTCCTTGCGTTTGCAAGCCTCTGCCCACCAAAGGAACTCTGTCTTTAGGCAAGGAATGATAGGAATCACCATTTCCAGGTCCTGAAAATGTTGACACCAGAGACTCTTTAAATACCATTGAAGTTTCCTCATATGCAGTCTTGCATATGGAATTAGGAGAATGCATGAGGCCATAGACCCCAGGGCTAGCAGTATTTTTCTTGCAGATAGCTGTGTTTGGGTGGTCAGTAGTTTGAAGTAATTTGTCAAACCTGCTTTTCTGGAGTGAGGAATGCCATCTGGGAAGCTGTGTTCAAGCTTGCTCCCAGGAATACAATCTTTTGGCTGGGTACCAGCTGTGATTTCTTTTTCGTTGATGGTATACCCCATAGTAGTTAGGAGTCTCTTTACAAACATCAGGTGCTGAAGTAGCAATTCTGGACTGTCCACCTGAATCAAGCAATCATCCAAGTATGGGTAGATTTGAATATTTCTCTGCCTGCAGTATGCAATGGCTGGAGCCAGGCACTTTACTTTCTCTGCACTTCCCTTTGTGAATACCCTGGGTGCAGTAGATAAGCCAAAGTTAGGAGTGTATTCACTGTTGCAGTCCTAACCAATGGGTTATTCGGCTTCCGGTAGCCCTCGATCGGCCAGAATACCAAAGTTAAGTAAATATGACATTGGCTGTTGTCGGTTGTAAAGGGCGTCAGGACGTCCGATACAAAAGGAGGCAGCCAACGTCACTTCCTCAGCCTTTCTTGCCTTAACAGTCAGGAGTCCCCAGAAAACAAGGCTTAAGCCAAAAGAAACTTTGGCAAATTAAACCAGATTCAGCCTGTACCTTAGGAAAGGAGAACAGGAAAGGACCAAAAAGGGGGAGGGAGGGAAACCAGGACTGCAACAGTGAATACATTCAAACATCTACATTTATAGTAAGTGTACACAACTGTACTATGTTCATCATGTTTCACTGGTGCAGTCTTAACCAATGGGTTGATTACCAAAGCCCAGAGAAAAGGGAGGAGGCACCAACAGAAGCAAGGATTGGAGAGAATGCCCTGCAAAACAGCAGTGGCAAACCCTGCCCTGGCTCTAGAAAACAAAGGCAAATTATAATGCTTTGTGAAAGTGTGAACAGAAGACCATGTGGCGGCTTCTAAAATGTCTTTAGTAGGGACACCCCTTAAAAGGCTGCAGAAGTGGAAACTGCTCTTGTGGAGTGGGATATAACCACTTGAGGAGGAACCTTGCCATGAAAGCAGTAACAGTAAGCAAACCTTTTCGAAGTGGGTTGCACATTGTATTACTTTGCGATAGCTTTGCCCTCAGCTCCAGGGGCAAAACTGACCAATAACTGAGCTTATTTCCGAAGCTCTTTAGTCTTGTCCAGGTAAAACCTGAGGTGTCTGTGAACATCAAGAGAATGTAGGATCCTTTCACCTCTAGTTCGAGGATTAGGAAAGAAAGTAGGAAGGTGTATGGACTGATTAAGAGTCAGGCTAGAAACCACCTTAGGAATAAAAGAAGGATTGGTTCTCAGAGAGACAATGATCTGCATGGAAAATAAGAAAAGGCTCCAAAGCCATCAAAGCTTGCAGCTCTGAAACCCTCCTTGCTGAGTTATAGCCAAAAGGAAGGCAGTCTTCCAAGAGAGAAACTTTAAATCTGCAGCGGCAGTTGGCTCAAAAGGAGAAAGAGTGAGTTTCCCTAGAATAAAATTAAGATCCCAGGCTGGAGTAGGTGCCTTATGGGGGGGTTTTAAGTTGCAAGCACCTCTGAGAAACATTTTCATCAGGGGATGAGAGAAAATGGGTTGCTCAAAAGAACAATGAGCAGAAATGGCTGAAGCATGGATCTTGATGGAGGAAAATGAAAGACCACCCTGAAGCAAATCAGCCAAGTATTCCAGGTTCAGAGGAAGAGTAGGCCGAGAAGAAAATTCCCCTCTAGCCTGCATCCAATGAGAGAATCTTTCCCATTTGCTAGCATAAGAATTTCTAGTGCAAGGTCGCCTGGCCTCCTGAAGTACATTAACCACCTGCTGGGAAAGGGAAGAAGAAATGTATTGATTCATACAATGAGCAATGCTGCCAAATGGACAGAATGAAGATGAGGATGTAAAATGTTCCCCCCTTCCTGAACCAAAAGATCTGGTTTCACAGGAAGACGCCAAGGAGGAAATTGGGAGAGACTGTAAAGCAGTGTATACCAATGCTGTCTAGGCCAGTCTGGCGCTTAGTCCTTGGTCTTTCGTCCCTTATCTTCAATAATACTCTGGGAAGAAGACAGAGGAGGGAAGGCATAAACTGACAGAAGCGTCCAAGGGAAGTACAGAGCATCCACTCTCCAGGCCTTGCTGTGATGCTGTCTGGTGCAAAAAAGTGGTAGAAAGTGGTTGTCTGGGGAGGAGAAAAGATCCACCTGAAGAATGCCCAACATTGAATGATAATGTAAAAGACTGCTCTGTTCAGTTGCCACTCGTGAGGATCCAGGGTCTGTCTGCTCAACTGGTCTGCCAAAACACTGAGTCTCCCTGGAAGAAACTGAGCTAGGAGATGCAGGCCCAAGAATGCTGCTATGGACCAGTCATGCTCTGTCTGCACAGGGGTAAGAATGAGCCCCTCCCTGTTTGTTGATGTACCACATGACTGTGGTGCTGTCTGTCCTGACAAGCAGGGTTCCTGGAGAAAGAAGATGCTTGAAAGCTAGTAAGGATTGCTGAACTGCCATCTCCTTTAGGTTTATGTGCAGGTGCATCTGCTGGGCGTTCCAATGTCCCTGTATGCATCTGCCATTCAGGTGAGCTCCCCAGGCATAGTCCAATGCGTCCGTGGTAAGAACTTGAATGGCAGAAGGTGGGCGAAAAGGCATGCCCTTGTTTTGTAGACAGGCTGTCGCCCACCACAGAAACTGTAGACATGGAAGCAGAGGAATTATCATATCCAGGTCTTGTGTGTGTTGACACCAAAGGTTCCTGAGATACCACTGCAATTTCCTCCTATGCAGTCTTGCATATGGAATCATGAGAATGCAAGAGGCCATGTATCCCAGAGCTTGCAGGTTTTTCCTTGCTGAGAGCTGGGTACAGGCTTGCCAAATCCTTGAAGTAAACTGGAAGAGTTGCCTGCTTCTCCTGGGTGACATATCATCTGGGCGGCTGTGTTCAGACTCACTCTCAGGAACGTTATCTCCTTGGATGGCACCATTTTGATTTTTCCACATTGAGTGTGTAACCCAGAGATGAGAGGAGTCTTTACAAATTCAGATCCTTTAACAGCTGTTATTGAGAATTTGCTTGAATTAGACAGTCATCCAAGTATGGAGAAATCTGAATTTTCTTCTGCCTGCAAAAAGCAATGACTGGATCTAGGCACTTTGGTTTATCTATTGCTCCCAGAGTTTTCACAAAGGGCAGCGCAGAGAACTGATAATGTTGCTTGCCTACTCTGGATCTCAAAGAAGCTTATCTGCACATCACTATCAGGGAAAGTTGCAGGCAATACCTTCATTTCAAAGTTAATAGTCAGGAGTCCTTGTCTAACATTGGTAGCAACTGATGCAGAGTGAACATTTTGAACTTTGGAATTACCAAGAAAGAGTTCAGAATGGATAGATCCAGGATAGGATGCTAGGTGCCTTCATTTTTGGAACTACGAAGAGTCTGAAATAGAAGCCCTGACCTACCTGCGGAGAAGGAACTGATTATATTGCCCCCCAGATGTAACAGAGACAAAATCTGCTTTTCTACTTCTACCCTTTGGTTTGGAGGAGTGTCTGGGAATCCTTTGGGTACTGGCAAGGTGTGGAAAGAAAAGCTGTGATACAGGGATACAGCTCTGAGTACCCATTTGTCATCCGTGATGGTGGTCCAGTCATTTGCAAAAAAGGCCAACCTTCCCCCTAAAGGATTCTCCAGGAAAACAACAGGCAGAAGTTGGACAGAGTCATTGGGAATGTTTGCACTGAGATGTAGGCTTAGAACTGCCCGCCTTGGAAGTGGAAGCATGCCAACGCTCAGACCTTTGAGGGGTAGCCACCTGCCCCTAGAAGATTTAGAGCAGTTCTGTCTGCTGGTATCAAGAAACATCCAACTCTTAGAAGGGTAATTCCTGCTGAAACGAGGAGGTTGAACTTGCAGAAAAGTCTTAACTGTTTGGATAGACTTGGCCTTATCCTCCATCTTTTTGAGCACTTTCTCTGCTTTGCTGCCAAAACGACTGTCCTTATGTAAAGGTACATCTAAAAGCTTAGACTGACAGGCTCTGGAAGGGGCTGCTCCCTGAGCCAAGCATGCCTTCTGATAACAGATCCAGTAGCTGTAGACCTGCAAAAGTCTTCCAGAATGTTAAAACCATAATGTAAAGAATGTTTATTGACAAGACTGGCAGAATTCAGCAAATCATGCATATCCTTACTCTCTGCCAAAAGAGGCACACTTGCAGTCTTTGGCTTAATAACCTCCAAGGTATGCTGCTGATACTTAAGCATATGAAAAAAGCAATTAGTAGACCTAATAGCAAGAGTGGCAGAGGTATAGACTTTTTTACCCCACCTATCTAGGTTCCTAGATTCCCTGTCAGAAGGAAAGTACAGTTGTGTACACTTACCATAAATGTAGATGTTCGAGTGTATTCACTGTTGCAGTCATTACATTTGGGTAATCCTGCTGGCAGGTTGGTTGCCCTCAGTCGGCCTGAATTCCAAAGTCCTGGGTCATGCCTCGGAAGCTGTCGCCCCATCCCTGACGTCAGGAGTATAAAAAAATACGGCCAAAACCATTTTCTTTAGTTTTTCTTGCCCCAGATGTCAGGTGCCCCCTAAAAGGGTAGCCAAAATTTATATATATATATATATATATATATATATATATATATACATATATGCACCAATATTAACTTTACCTTCCTCTACAAGCAAATACACCACATAGGTTGTATAAATCAAACAAGGAAAGATAGGTTCCATCAGAAGAAAGGGGGGTGGAGGGTGGGTAACCTGGACTGCAACAGTGAATACACTCGAACATCTACATTTATGGTAAGTGTACACAACTGTACTATGTTCTTCGTGTTTCACTGTTGCAGTCATTACATTTGGGTAGGGTCCCAAAGCTATGGTTGAGGCTGGAGCTAAACAGCATTAGGAGCGGCTATGAGGCCCTAAAGAACTGCAGTGGCAAAGCCGGCCCTGGATTTAAAAGTAGACTGGCAGATGATAGTGCTTTGTAAAGGTGTGCACTGAACTCAAGTAGCAGCCTCTAAAATGTCCTTGGTTGGTACTCTCCTGAGAAAAGGCTACTGAAGTGGCTGCAGCTCTGGTTGAATGCGGCCTAATGCCCTTGGGCACTGGTTTGACATAGTGTAAGTAGGAGAAACGAATGCAGTGGCCTATCCACTTTGAAATGGTCTGCTTTGAGATAGCTTTTCCTTGTGATCCTGCAGCACATGCCACTAGTAATTGCTCTGTCTTTCTGAAAACTTAGATTCTACTTGGACAGAACCAAAGCTGTCTGTGTATGTTCAAAGAATGCAGAATTCTCTCCCCCTTGTTCTGTGGATTTAGATAAAAAAATCGGCAGATGAATAGTTTGGTTAAGAGCTACACTGGACGCCACCTTAGATATAAATGTCGGGTTGGTCCTCAGAGAGGCCCTATCTGGATAAAAAATGATAAAAGGTTCCACAGCCATGAGCGCCTGTAGCTCTGAAACTCGTCTTGCAGAAATTATTGCTAGGGGCAGAGCTGTTTTCCAAGATAAAAACTTTATATCAGCAGTAGCAGCTGGCTCAAAAGGAGGCAGGGTGGGTTTTTCCAAGACATAGTTGAGGTCCCATGCAGGCATTTGTGATCTCCTTGGAGGCCTTAAATTTTTGGCTCCTCTGAGGTACTGCTTTAATAAGGGATGAGAAAAGATTGGTGGCTCTGTATTGTAATGAGCCGAAATGGCAGAGGCATGAATTTTAATAGATGAAAAAAGATAGGCCTTTGTCCAGCATCTCAGTTAAGTATCACAAAATCTTAGGAATATTTGGCACAGCTGTATCAGTTCCTTGTGCCTGGTTCCAAGCACAGAATCTCTTCCATTTTCCAGCATAAGATTTTCTAGTACTAGGCCTTCTGGCTTCCAAAATGACATCCATCACAGCTTTACTGAGAGGTGTGTTTTGTATGACTAAACCTGGCAGCATGGCAAATGGTAAAGTCCTGAGTTGGCTGTGCAGGATCTGATTGTTTTGCTGGGACAGTAGATGAGGTATTTGAGGTAAGGCACAAGCTGGGCAATGAGACACGTTCCTTAGTATTGGATACCAGTACTGGCGGGGCCAGCCTGGGGCAATCAGTATCATCTGTGGCTTCTCCTGTCTGACCTTTAGGAGTACCTTGGGGAGGAGAGGCAGTGGGGGAAACGCATATACTGATAGATTTTTTCCAGCTGAAAGATAGGGCGTCCACTTTCCATGCTTGTCTGTGATAAATCCTTGTGCAGAATCTTTTTAGTTGGTAGTTGTGATGGGAGGTGAATAGATCTATGTCCGCGCATCCCCATTTCCTTGTTATCATGCTGAAGACTTGTGGATCCAGCTGCCACTCGTGGGGATCCATGAGGTTTCTGCTTAGTTCATCTGCCAGAGTATTTTTCCTTCCTGGCAGGAATTGTGCCTGTAGATGTACTTGGTAAGTCAATGCTGTGTCCCACAAAGTCATGGCTAGTCTGCAAAGGGGTAAGAATGTGTGCCCCCCTGCTTGTTTATATACCACATGACCGTGGTGTTGTCTGTCTTTAACAGTAGTTGTCCCGGATGAAGTAGGTCCTTGCTAGCTGTTCAAAATACCCTGACAGCGTTCATCTCTTTTTGATATGTAGATGCATTTGGTTTGAGGTCCATGTGCCCTGAATGCATCTTCCTGCCATGTGGGCCCCCCAGGCATAATCTGATGCATCCGTTGTATCTTCCTGGCTGGTGGTAATGTGAATGGCTGTCCCTTGTTTTGGTGACAAGCCTTTGCCCACCATCAAAACTCCTTTTGCAGGCAGGGAATGAGAGTAATCATATTTTCCAGGTTGTGGCAATGTTGAGTCCAAACACGTTTTAGGTACCATTGACGTTTCCTCATATGCAGTCTTGCATATGGAATTAGTAGGATGCAGGATGCCATGAAGCCCAAAGCCTGCAGAATTTTTCTTGCAGATAACTGGGCCTTTGTTGCCAACATTTTGAAATAGGTTGTCAGTTGCCTTTGTTTGTCTGGCGTGAGATAAGCCATCTGGGCAGTTGTATTTCAGCTTGCACCCAGGAATATTATCTCTTTGTACTACTTTTGATTTATTTTCATTGACTGTGTACTCTAGGCATGTTAGAAGTCTTTTCACAAACGCCAGAGGCTGTAGAAGAATGTCCTTGTTCTCTGCTTGAATTAGACAATCGTCCAAGTAAGGATATATTTGTATTCCTCTTTATCTGCAGAATGCAATTACTGGTGCCAGGTAGTTTGTAAAGACCCAGGGTGCAGTAGATAAGCCAAAGGGCAGTGCAGAGAATTGGTAATGCATTGAGGCAGTGCAGAGAATTGGTAATGCATTGAGCCAGCCTTGAATCTGAGGTATCTTCTGCATATTTGTCTGATTGGGACATGCAAGTATGCGCCTCTTTTAGGTCTAAAGTCACAAGCCAAGCATTCTTGCCCAGCATGGGCAGAAGCTGCTGCAAAGTCAACATTTTGAATTTTGGTATATCCAGGAATGTGTTCAGAATAGATAGGTCCAATATAGGCCTCCAGGCCTTGTCCTTTCTGGGTACCAAGAACAATCGAGTAAAATCCTTGTCTCTGCTCTTGCTCTGGTACTTGTTGAATGGCCCCCATGTCCATGAGGGATGACACTTGCTTCTGTGCCTCTGCCCACCGATTTTTTGGCAGGTTCTGCCAGCAGTTTGCCTTTGGCAGGGTATGGAAATGGAACTTGTAGCCTTGTGACATGATATTTAGAACCCACTTGTCCTGGGTTATGATGTGCCTATTTTGAGAAAAAAAAAGTGTTAATTTTCCCCCTAAGGGTGCTGCCAGGAGATAAATACTTGGTGCAGGTGGGGGGAAGTCATTGGGACTGTTTCCTGTATGGTTGTGATGTCTTCTCCAACTTTGGAGGTAGAAGCACCCCATTGCTTTGACCTATATGAACCTTGCGCCTGGGATCTGCCCCTTTGAGGTCTGACACAGGAAAGGACCAATTCTTTGTTGGGCAGTGTCTACTAAACCTAGGTGGCTGTACTTGTAAAAAATCTTTGACAGTTTGTGTTAATTAATTTCAGCCTTATATTCATAATATCTATGTTGTAAATATGCTGAAAGAAAAAGCTTGCTTAAATACAGAAAGAGTTTAGTAATATGTGATCAGCAACCATACTTACTGTGGCTTAAAATAATAAGGAACTTGCTTATGAGTGTATTATACACACATCAAGAAAGCTGACTTCTTACAGACGCGACAAGGATGTAATTTGCTTTCTTTAAAGAACTGACAACAGGACATGTTTTTCTAAGAAAGTTTAAAAATGTGCTTTTCTAATCCACAAGGTGTTTCCTTGAAGACAGTTTACTTACCAGCATTTGCACAAGAACAGATGCGTCAGCATTTGCGTCAAGGCAGTATCTTTCCAAAACCAAGAGGGTGTGTGTTTAACTAAAATATATATAAAGCCTGTATTAACTCCAGTTATGTTAGGGATACATTTGTTGTCCTGAGGTAAATGTTACATCTCTCACATCATCGGTACTATATGAGAAGTAAAGTGGAACAGTACTTTAAGCTGCAATGTTAGTCCATTTGGTTTATTATAAAAAGTTATTTGTTACTGCTCTAAAGTTGATTCTGCAAAGTATATTCTCTCATCAGTGTATATTCTGCAAGTTTCTGTATGCAACAGACTGTGAATGCAACTATAACCAGACTTTGATTCCAGCCAGCAAGACTGTCTTAAGAAGACTTCAAATCCCACAGCAAGCAGCAAGTAAAAAGCGCCATATAATTTTTCAATGGCAAGCTAGCCTGCATTTGAACCTAATACCTGCATTTGAACCTATAATCTGCATTCAAACACAGGGGGAATGATGGTAAGCCCTGCAGAGGGTTACTTAAGTTAAATTGCAGTAACTAACATTTGTACGTATGTGTAAATTCTAAACAGAAGTATTCCAGTTTATGCAGCTTGCAGTAGTAAAGTTTTTTTAGACGTCTACATCCGGAGTGAGACTGAAGTTCCAGTCGCAGTGCCATAACTTCGCTAAGAAAAGGTGGATATCCACTAGCACAGCAGTCTGCTGCCTGTTATGCTTTCCCAGCTTCTCGAGTGACTTTGAAAAATTTCCAGCCATCTGCAACAGCCTGATCACCTGTTTTCTTGCTCACTGGTAAGACTTTTTTCTGCGTCACATTTTTTAGTATGGATGCTATTCGACAGTTTGGATATTAGACAGTTTGCATATTATAAGACAGTTTGGATGTTAGACAGTATGGATATTTTCAGACATAACTCAAGCAAATGTAAAAAAAAGCTTTAGTAAATTGCAATGTTGGTATACACAGCATATTAGTAAATGTAAAACCTTAGTATGGGCAGGTTGATAGTAAGGCATTATGCAAATGTATTACAATATTTAACTGGTATTTCAAAGAAAACCATGTGAAATATGACAAATGTTTATTATGTCAATCAACAAAAACTGCATTTTGTGTATTATGTCATAAAAAAGTATTGCATGACATTGCTAAAAAAAATAGACTGTAAAGACAGACCTGTTCATGATAAAGAATTAACTAAGGGTAAAGTGTTTCTATTATATTCAGATGTTGAACAGTTATGTCCTGTCACCACATGCGAGTCAAATCAGTTACTGATAGTACCCCTAGTACATTTTGTTACAAAGGAATGTAGTAAACTTCTAAAAGACAGACACAATGAGTTCAGGACATTTAGACAAGTTATACATACATCTTTTCAAAAGTGCATAGGAGTTTCAAATTCAGCAGAACAGCTTACTAAAAAATGTCAGAAAGACCATGCAATATTACAGCAGACTCAAACAACAGTTACAAGAAGAAGAAAGAAGATTAGCTGAACTGAGAGACTGACTTCCTACATACATTGGGAAAGAGTAGGAAACTACAGCTGATCTGTACAAGAGAGATATATTTTATAATATGTTTGTGTTTTGAAAATGGTTAAGCTTACATGGTAGGATCTGACAAATCATTCTCAAATGTTTAAAACTTCCATTCAATTAAAGCAATGTATTTATCAGTACTACAGTAAAGTAGAGCATATGACTGCCATTCTTAGCATAGTCAAAAGGTAAACAAAACTGTTCTAGTGTATAAAATTAAATAAAAATAGATAACAGTAAAAAGTTAAAGTCACAAGACTGACATGATTGTATAAAAATATACAAATACAAGACAGACATGCATGTATGTTATTTTCATCTAGAGTACATTTGTTTACAATGCACAAAACCAAAAGGCAGACAACAGCAAATATAAATAATGTAAGTATAAACATATGTTAATTAAGCTAATATCTATTTTGTTTTTTACAATTATTTTATAATTATATAGTAACACCAAACAGTTAAAGTTCTGAATTTTAAATATTAATTTTACAAAAACTGTTTAACACCATCTGTGATTTTATTTATGACAGGATAGTTAAATAGTTAAATAAATAAAATACAGAAATCAAAAGTAAAAAAAATGTAAGCTAATAGTATTATATTTGTGATTTGCATAACTATGCAAACTAAACATTATTTTACAAAGTGTTTTATAACTGCATTTTACTAACAGATGATTAAAGGAAAAATGCTAAAAGGGTTAACTCAAATGTGAGCGCAGACCTTCCTAGACTGGATGAATAGTTACAGGAAATGTTGAGCAGATAAGAAACAAGACTGCCAGACAAGTGGCTTGAGTTTTTCTAAAGCATCATTGTTATTAAAACATACTTGTTAAAATGTTTACAGGCAACACTATTTGGTAATTGTAATAAAATGTCACAATTGTGCATAGATGTCACTGATAATCTGTTTGCAAGTAAATGTTAAAAGAAAAAAAAAACACAGTTGCATCAAGTACAGCCAATAAATGGGCTATAGTATACATACAGTTCAAATCAATTGTGCAGCAGGGGGTAAATGCCTACTAGTGGTAGTAAACAGCAAACGCTTTACAGAAAATTATCAAATCAGACGGGGGTCTATAGTTTGGTAACCTAATAAAATAAATGTATAACCAAAGTGTTTGGGCTGACATACATTCTATACACACAGTATAAATCAGATAAACAGTGCTGTAGTACTACAGGGGGAGGGGTATTTTCTCAGTTTTACACTGACTGTATAAGCAGTATTGCACAAGAGTCAGAAATAAAGCTACAAGAAAAATAATATCTCATTCCTTCTTGACAATACTCTTTTAAGGGGAGGAAAAACAGGTTAGTGTATTAGAAATACTGGTAAACTGGATTAAACCTGACAGGATAACATATTTTACAAGTTGTTAATAGCTATCATAATGGTTATTATTGTATTGTTTAGTATTAAATTGTATTTACAACCAGTTAAACTGTAAAATCTATACAAGAGATGGTTTAAAAAACATGAGATGGCTTAAAATTGCTAACAGCTATACAAGAGAGAGTAAAGATATGTAAAAAAACTCAACAAGATTGGTCACTATTTTTAATATGTTTTTGACAAAACAATGTTGGTATAAAAAAGCATGAATACTTTTAATTGTTGAATATGTAGTTTAAAATAACAGGACATATGCTTCTGGTGCCAATTCCACTAGATACTTCTAAAAATAGCAAACAGTCTGTGTAAATACATTGTAATAAGTTTAAAAGTAATTTGTCAAGTTGTAATATCACAGATTTTACCCCAGTAAAATAATTGCTTTCAAATATTTTTTATTTAAGCCCAGTTCAGTATTTTACCAAGATGTTAATGAGCAGTTCAAAAACATGATCACAATGTTATGGTTAAAATGACATTGAAACTGTATATTTTCAGTAGTGTATAAATGCTTGCAGCAGCACATAGAACTGTTTCATGAACTCTTTGCAACTGTTGAATTAGCTATAAGAGACCAGAACTAAGTCATAAATTAAATTCTGTAATTGCAAAGGAATAAATTAATCAAGTTAAACTAAAGCACAGCTCATAACTGATAAAATAATTTCAAAGAATGGTCTGCAAAAGAAAAAGTTGTTACATACATTCAGTTTGGTAGTAATACTTTAATATAATTGTATTAACTATGTAAACTTGCATTTTGATTTGTTGCATCAAAAGACTAAAGGTTTGTTTCTTGTGTTCTCTATCAAAAAATACATATCAGTATAAAATGTTTTGAGTACGTTTAAAAACGGAGGGAATTGTTAGATATTATGAATATAAGGCTGAAATTAATTATGTTGTAAATATGCTGAAAGAAAAAGCTTGCTTAAATACAGAAACAGAGTTTAGTAATAAGTGATCAGCAACCATACTAAATGACTGTGGCTTAAAAAAATAAGGAACTTGCTTATGAGTGTATTATACACACATCAAGAAAGCTGACTTCTTACAGACGTGACAAGGATGTAATTTGCTTTCTTTAAAGAACTGACAACAGGACATGTTTTTCTAAGAAAGTTTAAAAATGTGCTTTTCTAATCCACAAGGCGTTTCCTTGAAGACAGTTTACTTATCAGCATTTGCACAAGAACAGATGTGTCAGCATTTGCATCATCAAGGCAGTATCTTTCCAAAACCAAGAGGGTGTGTGTTTAAAATATATATAAAGTCTGTATTAAATCCAGTTATGTTAGGGGTATGGTAGGGACACATTTGTTGTCCTGAGGTAAATGTTATATCTCTCACATCATCTATACTATATGAGAAGTAAAGTGGAACAGTACTTTAAGCTGCAATGTTAGTCCGTTTGGTTTATTATAAAAAGTTATTTGTTATTGCTCTAAAGTTGATGCTGCAAAGTATATTCTCTCATCAGTGTATATTCTGCATGTTTCTGTATGCAACAGACTGTGAATGCAACTATAACCAGACTTTGATTCCAGCCAGCAAGACTGAGTGTCTTAAGAAGACTTCAAATCCCACAGCAAGCAGCAAGTAAGAAGCGCCATTAAATTTTTCAGTTTGCATAGATTTTGCTTTGTCCTCCATTTTCTTTAACACCTCTTCTGCCTTAACACCAAACAAAGTATCATGCTGTAAAGATGCATCTAATAATTTAACTTTGACATGATCAGGCAGATTTTGTTCCTTTAACCAAGCATGCCTCCTAATTACAGAACCTGTAACTGCGGCCCTGCAGGAGGCCTCCAAAGAATCAAAACCACATTGCAAAGTATGCTTTCCAACTTGTTCAGATGCATGCAATAAATCCTGCATTTCCTTGTTTTCTGCACATTCAGAGTTTAACATTTTCTGTTTAAGCAATGCCATGACATGTTGCTGATATCTGAGCATATGAAACTGACAGTTTAAGGCCCTTATAGCCAAGGTAGCAGATGTGTAAACCTTTTTTCCCCTTCTAGCCAGTGCCCTAGAATCTCTGTCAAAGGGGGTAGGATTTTTTGCAGCTGAAGCCTTAACTCATTTGGGACCCTGTGAAATAGTTTCTGGGTCTGCAGCAGGGTTTTTAAAAAGGAATTTATGAGAGCCAGGGACCCTGTAATATCTGTCAGGCTTAACAGGAGCTAGAGGTAAGGAGTCAGGGGTAAAACTAGACTCCGAAAACACATCATCTACAATGTCTAACACAGGTGGAATGGCTAGTGGCCTGTGTTGAGGTAGTAAAAGGATAGTGGCCTGTGTTGAGGTAGTAAAAGGAAATCCCTGAGCCTCTTTTTAGATTCTGAAAAACCTTGGCTCTCCCAGTGGAAATGCTCCCTCATGGTATGCAAGGTTTCCACAAAAGAATAGTCCTCTGGAGGAGAAACTGAAGGTATAGATTCTTCAGCATCAGAATCCTCATAGGGGGGAAGAGAATATTCCTGATCAGAAGAGGAATCAGATGAAATGGAAACCTGATCTGAAGATTCATAGCCAGTCTCTTGCCTAGGCCTCTTATCAGGAGGGGGATGGGAAGCCCTGATCAAGGTAATCAAGTCTTCGGCCATTTTGAGCATCTGTTTTTTGGGCATGGAGGCCTGACCATGTGGCTCTTGAGTTTGTTTCTTTGCTTTAGAAGTTGCTTTAGTCTTTGCCTTTAAAGCTGAAGTCGGTTTAATGTAAAGATGTTTAGGTCTGAATACACCCTCAGAAGCCGGTGCCTGCTCAGCGGCTCTGGTCCCATCTGAAGGAATAGTATCCGAGGCTCCAATACCTTGAGTTTCCAGCGTGAGTCAGTAGCGGCCTGGGTGTCAGGGGCTGCGAAAGCGCCTCACTGAGAACTGGCGACCGACGATGAAGCTTCTCCTAAGCCAGTTTTGGTCCTCTGTTGTCTCTCTCCTTTTTCTTTGCGTTGTTTGTGAACTCCGGTAGTCGGATGGCTATCCGACAACATTTCTGGATAATTAAACCAGTGTCCAAAACAGTTTAAAGCAAAATCATACAGATGCTTAATAAGTGTGTTGTATAAATCTAGCACAAAACCGACAACCAGAAACATTGTGATCAGGGCCTAGGCAAGGAATACAGTAAAAATGAAAATCCTTATGAGGTATTTGCTTTCCACAATAAATACAATTTACCTTTTCTGACATCGGTCTGGAGCAAGAAAAAAGTTTTCCCAACGGGGTACTTAGCTTTATTGAAGACTTCGGATCTGAAACTCTAACATGAAAATCTCAGGAGTCGGCCGACCGGCACTTGCGAAATGCTTCTGCTTCGGGCACCGCACAGCAATAAAGACTGAAGAAAATGGTGTCGGCCACATCTTTTATACCCCTGACGTCAGGGAAGGGGTGGCACCAGCCGACGCAGGACCTAGGACTTTGGAATTCAGGCCGACTGAGGGCAACCTGCCAGCAGGATTACCCAAATGTAATGACTGGAACAGTGAAACAAGAAGAACATCAGGATTCTTGGTAAGAGTGGCCTTAACTCCTTTAGGCCCTTGAGAAATAACCACAGGGTCAACTAGCGGTTTCATAAAGAGAAACATATGAGAATCAGGGACTCTATAGTATCGGTCAGGTTTCCTGGGAGAAGGAACTGAATTGGGAGTCAAGGAATTTTCCAGAAAACATCATCAACCACTTCCAACATTGGAGGAATAACCAGAGGCTTATGTTGAGGCAAATCCAAAAACGCCCTGATCCTTTTCTTAGATTAGGGATAATCCTGACTTTCCCATTTAAAATGGCCCCTGACTTTCCCATTTAAAATGCTCCTTGAGAGTATTCAAAGTATCACCAAAAGAGAAATCCTCTGGAGGAGAAGCAGAAAGAATGGATTCCTCTGCATCTGAATCTTCAAAAGGAGAAAAACCTGAGAAACTTCCTCTTCATCAGCAGAAATGCTAGAAGTATCAGAACCTGAATAAGACAAAGTCTCAGGAGAGACATCCCTACCCCTTTTTGAAGGAGGAGGCTGTGAACCTTTAATAAGAGTCAAAAGGTCATCAGCCATTTTAACCATTTGAGAATGGGAACAAAAGGAAACTGGAGCCTGTTTCTTAACAGGCTTACGAGTGGAAGATTTACCTGCAAGTCTGAAGGACT
The DNA here is from genome assembly GCF_019279795.1 of Protopterus annectens. Classification (NCBI taxonomy): domain Eukaryota; kingdom Metazoa; phylum Chordata; order Ceratodontiformes; family Protopteridae; genus Protopterus; species Protopterus annectens. The sequence goes on along the minus strand of NC_056726.1, from coordinate 485,667,734 downwards.
CAGAAGGCCTGGCAACCGTCATAGTGGCAAAGGTTGTCGGTATGAGCCTGCTGTCCAAACGAAGAACAGAGGCCTCGGACACCAGAACCAGCTTAGCGGCTCTGGATCCAGCTGAAGAGGCAACAGGCGGAAGGTCAAAAGACAAAAATGGAAGCCAGAGGCCTGAGGGACTCTGAAATGGTCTCAATGGTGGCCTGCGGTTGAAAATCCGCAGACTGCAGAAGCTGCAAAGGCACCTAACTGGCTACCACTGGACTGACAACCAACTTAACATCAGAAAGTCAAGCCTTCAGTTGAAGCCTGTTGCGGTACTTGTCCTTACGCTTCTTGGAGATATCTAAAGCCTGAAGGCCAGCGGATGCCATACCGACAAACTTAGGCCACACTCCAAAATGCTTAGCTAAAAGCTTAGCCCAACAATTAATAGTACGCAGATTAAAGGAATCACAGAGGTCACAGTTAGGAACGTCGTGGTCAAGGCCTAAACAAATAAATAGGAATGAAAATCTGGTTTCCACAAGTAAGACAATTATTGACGTTTTCCGACATTCATTAAGGCAAGAAAAGATTATCCCCAATGGGGTACTTAGCTATAGTGGACTTTACCTTTTTGGTTTCAGACTACAAAGTTGAACTGCCAACTGGCACTCGTGCAAAAATGCTTCTGCTTCGGGCTCCACAGCTAGGAAGACTGAGGAAGTGATGTCGGCTGCCTCATTTTGTATCGGACGTCTTGACATCCTTTACAACTGACGACAGCCGATGTCATTTACTTACCTTTGGTATTCTGGCCGATAGAGGGCTACCGGGAGGCGGATAACCCATTGGTTAGGACTGCAACAGTGATGCATAGAGCCTACCCTAAAAAGTACAGTTTTGTACCTACCATAAATGTAGATGTTCGAGTGCTAATACAGCTGCAGTAAACACATATGGGTTCTCCGCTGTCAAGCGGTACCTCGGTCGGCCGAATTCCAAAGTCTAGGTCCGGCGTCGGTTGTTGTCCCTTCTTTCCTGACGTCAGTGCGACAGGGGTATACAAGACACAGCCGACGCCATATTCTTCAGTCTTTCTTGCCCCAGATGTCAGGTGCCCCCGGAAGGAAGGCAATACATAAATTCTATATATATAAATATATATTCAAGTAATGCAATGTAATCAAAAAACAGTAGTTGCAAGCAAATATACCATAGGAGGATAACCCAAATTAGGTTGTATGAGGAGGTGTTAGCCACTAGTCCTTTACCAAGAGGGGAAGGAGGGAGGGAAACCTGTACTGCAGCTGTATTAGCACTCGAACATCTACATTTATGGTAGGTACAAAACTGTACTACGTTCATCGTGCATACAGCTGCAGTAATCACATATGGGTAGAATCCCAAAGCTACGCACAGGGTGGTAGGCACTAGGTGGAACTGGGATGAGCCAGAATGCCCTGCAACACAGCAGTGGCAAAGCCTGCTCTAGTTTTAGAATACAAAGGCAGGTGGTAGTGTTTTGTGAAGGTATGCACAGAACTCCAAGTGGCTGCCTCCAAAATATCTTTGGTAGGAACTCCTCTGAGGAAGGCTGTAGAGGTAGCTGTGGCCCTGGTGGAGTGGGATCTGATGCCTGTAGGGACAGATTTCCCATGATAGGAGTAATAAAATCGTATGCAGTGGCCTATCCATTTTGAAATTGTCTGTTTGGTAACAGGCTTCCCTTGAGCTACTATAGCATGGGACACAAAAAGTTGTTCCGATTTCCTGAAAGGCTTTGTTCTGTCCAAATAACGTAGCTGTCTGTGGATGTCTAAGGAATGTAGCAGCCTTTCCCCTTTGTTTTGAGGATTGGGGTAAAAGGTAAGTAAGTGTATGGCTTGATTTAAAGCTACCCTGGATACCACTTTAGGCATAAACGATGGGTTGGTTCGAAGGGAAACCCTGTCCTGATGGAAGATGAGAAAGGGCTGCACAGCCATGAGGGCTTGTAGTTCCGAAACCCTACGAGCAGAGGTAATGGCCAGAAGGAAAGCTGTTTTCCAGGACAAATATTGCAAATCTGTTGAGGCAGCTGGTTCAAAGGGAGGCAATGTTAATTTTTCTAGAATGTAATTAAGATCCCAGGCTGGCACTGGTTGTTTCCTTGGTGGTCTTATATTCTTAGCCCCTCTGAGGAACTGTCTTAACAGTGGGTGAGAGAATAATGGTGGATCCGTGTTGAATTCTGCAGAAATGGCTGAGGCATGGATTTTTATGGAGGAAAATGAAAGTCCACTGTTCAGCAGCTCAGCTAGATACTGTAATACCAGAGGCAAATTCAGTGTTCTAGGGTCCTGGCCTTTTTTCTCATTCCAAGAGCAAAACCGTTTCCATTTTGCGGAGTAAGCCTTTCTAGTAGATGGCCTTCTGGCCTCCAGAATGACGTCCTGCACCTCTTTGGGGAGTAGGGTCTGTTGTGGTGTTAGGAATTTTCCATGCAGCGAGATTGAGTGTTTTCAGCGGACTGTGAAGAGTTTTGTAGCTGTGCTGAGTCAGCAGAAGAGGCATTAGAGGTAGAGGTAAGGGAGGAGTATGTGTTAGGCTCCTCAGGAGAGGGTACCAGTGCTGTCTTGGCCAGTCTGGAGCAATCAGTATCATCTTCGGTCTGTCTGCTCTTACTTTCAAGAGCACCTTGGACAGAAGAGGCAGTGGTGGGAAAGCGTACACTGTCCATGCTGTCCAACTGAATGAAAGGGCGTCCACTCTCCAGGCCTTTGGATGCAAGGTCCTTGAACAAAACTTTTCCAATTGATGATTCCTGTGGGAGGCGAAGAGATCTATGTCTGGCCTCCCCCACGCTTGGATTATCTTTGTAAACACCTGAGGATGCAACTTCCATTCGTGTGGATCTGTCATATTTCTGCTTAGATTGTCTGCCAGCGTGTTTTCCAACCCTGGCAAGTACTGTGCTTGAAGTTCGATTTGCCAATCCACAGCCAAGTTCCAAAGTGTCATAGCTAGTCTGCACAGGGGGTATCAATGTGTTCCTCCTTGTTTGTTTATGTACCACATTACTGTGGTGGTGTCTGTTCTTATCAATAATTGCCCTGGATGCAGGCGGTTCTTGAATGCTGTAATTGCATTTATCACTGCTAGCATTTCTTTTTGATTGATGTGAAGGTGCTTTTCCTTTTGGGACCATTTGCCCTGAATGCACCTGCCTGTCATGTGCGCCCCCCAGGCATAATCTGAGGAGTCTGTTGTGATGACTTGATTTGCTTGAGGCTTGCAGAATGGGAGACCTGTGTTTGTTTGACATGCTTGGGCCCACCATAGAAATTCCTTTTGTAAACATGGAATTATTGGTATTACTGTTTCCAAATTGTGGCTGTGATGAGACCATAGGTTTTTTAGGTACCATTGAAGTTTTCTCATATGCAACTTTGCACATGGGATTAAAAGAATGCAAGATGCCATGAATCCCAGAGCCTGCAGGGTTTTCCTTGCAGTAAGCCTGGTACAATCTGCTAGTATTTTGAAGTACTGAGTTAGTTGCCCCTGTTTTTCTGGCGTAAGGTAGGCCATCTGGGTGTGTGTCCAAGTTGGCACCCAGGAAAGTTATTTTCTGAGATGGTGTTTTCCTGGATTTCTCTTTGTTGATTGTGTATCCCAGAGAATTCAGTAACCGTGTTGCATAAGCCAGATGTTCCAGAAGTATGTGCTTGCTGTCCACTTGGATCAGGCAGTCGTCCAAATAAGGGTAAATTTGTATCCCTTGAAGTCTGCAGTAGGCAATTACTGATGCCAGGCATTTCGTGAATACTCTGGGTGCAGTAGATAAGCCAAAGGGCAATGCAGAGAATTGATAGTGGATTGAACCTGCAAGAAATCTGAGGTATCTTCTGCAACTGTCTGATTGGGACATGCAGGTATGCCTCCTTGAGGTCCAATGTTACCAGCCAAAACTCCTTGCCCAGCATGGGAAGAAGCTGCTGTAATGTGAGCATCTTGAATTTTGGTACGAGTAGAAATGTATTTAGGATGGATAAGTCCAAAATAGGTCTCCAGTCGGTTCCTTTCCTTGGTACCAGGAATAGTCTGGAATAAAAACCTTGACCTTGTTCGTGAGTAGGTACCTCTTGAATAGCTTACATGTCCATGAGTTTTGAAATTTGTGTTTGTGCCTCTGCCCTTTGATTGTGTGGCAGGTTTGGCATGCCTCTCATTTTTGGAAGAGTGTGAAAATGAAATCTGTAGCCTCTGTTTATAATGTCCAGGATCCATTTGTCTGTTGTGATATGCCAATTTCTTGTAAACAATGCCAGCTTTCCTCCCAATGGAGCTGCCAGCTGAGACTTGCTTGGCATGAAAAGGAGGAAGTCACTGGGTTTGTTTTCTGTATTGTTGTGCACTGTCTTCTCCACCTCTTGGTGCTGGAGTTTGCCATTGTCTCCCTCTATATGATCCTTGAGATTGTCCTCTGCCCCTTGTGCGCCTGTATCTACCCCTTTGGGGCTTGTCCGTGGCTGGAAAGGACCAGTTTTTAGAAGCCCAATTTCTGCTAAAACGAGGTGGTTGTACCTGTTGAAAAGCCTTGACAGTTTGCATAGATTTAGCTTTTTCTTCCATTTTCCGTAGCATCTCCTCAGCATTAGTACCAAATAGTACATCCTTTTGTAAAGGAGCATCTAGTAGTTTAGCTTTAACATGATCAGGCCAGCTTTGTTCCCTAAGCCAGGCATGTCTGCGAATGACTGATCCTGTAACAGCAGCTCTACTTGAGGCCTCTAAGGCATCATAGCCACATTGTAAGGTGTGTTTACCCACTTGTTCTGCACTATGCATCATATCCTGCAATTCCTTCATATCTGGTTGTTCAGGTTGAGACATTTTATTTCTTAATTGTGATAACAGAAACTGTTGATATTTAAGCATATGGAACTGACAATTTAAGGCCCTCATGGCTAGGGTGGCCGAGGTGTATACCTTTTTTCCCCACCTTTCTAAGGATCTAGATTCTCTTTCGGAAGGTAGTGGATTCTTGGCAGTAGAGGCCTTCATGCCCTTGGGGCCTTGAAAAATGGTTTCAGGGTCAGCATTATGGCTTTTGAAAAGAAATTGGTGAGAGGTAGGAACTCTGTAGTACCCATCAGGTTTGACTGGGGCAGGAGGCAGGGAATCCGGGTTAAGACAAGCCTCTGAGTAAACATCATCAAGTATGTCCAAGACAGGAGGTATAGCCAGAGGTCTGTGTTGAGGTAACAAAAGAAATTCCCTAAGCCTTTTCTTGGAATCAGAAAAGTCTTGGCCTTCCCAATGGAAGTGTTCCCTCAAGGTGTGCAAGGTTTCCACAAAAGAAAACCCCTCTGGGGAGATACAGAAGGAATGGACTGTTCTGCATCAGAATCTTCATAAGGGGAGTACGAGTGTTCCTCTACATCAGAATGTTCTGAGAAAATGGAGCCCGGTTCAGAAGAGGGAGAATCTTCCTCCACTCTGGGTCTCTTGTCTGGAGGGGGTTGAGAACCCCTGATAAGAGTAATTAAATCCTCAGCCATTTTAAGCATCTGCTTTTTAGGCATGGGGCCTGGGGATGGGCCCTGAGCAACAGGCCTCTTGGGATGCATGGCTGATTTGGACTTAGTAAAGGCCTTAATGGAAAAGGAAGATGAGGGTCTGAAGACACCCTGGGTGGAAGTGGACCTGTCCACATCAGGAGGCTCAACACTCACAGTGGCTTCGGTGGTTGTAGTCTGAGTAAGGCATCTCACTGACAACCGTCTCACTGAGAACCGGCCCACGTGTAGCCCGTTTTGGCGTGGTGTCTGTGGAGACCGCGGTCCTCACGTGCCGGTCCTTGTCCTTGCGTTTTTTTGGACAAAACGGTAGTCGGAGTCTCCGACGACATTCTATAATCAAAGGCTTTACCAAAATAATGTTGGGCGAACTCCGCCCGACGCTTAATAGTGCGTTTATTAAAAGTAGCGCAAAAGCGACAGCCCGAGACGTCGTGGTCTGGGCCTAAACAAGGTATACAGAGGGAATGGAAATCCTTATGCGGTATTTGCTTCCCACAAGAAATACAATTGTTAACTTTGCCTAACATCGGTCTGAGGCAAGAAGAGTTTCCCCAACGGGGTACTTAACTTTAAGGAAGACTTCGGTTTCCAATTTTTCGTAAATTCAGGAGCTGGCCGACCGGCACTTGCGAACTGCTTCTGCTTTGGGCACCGCGCGGCAAAAAAGACTGAAGAATATGGCATTGGCTGTGTCTTATATACCCCTGTCGCACTGACGTCAGGAAAGAAGGGACAACAACCGACGCCGGACCTAGACTTTGGAATTCGGCCGACCGAGGGACCGCCTGACGGCAGAGAACCCATATGTGATTACTGCAGCTGTATGCACGATGAACATCGTAGATATTTCCTGCCAGATTCCCTTATGGGGATGTGCAGATAAGCTTCTTTTAGGTCTAGGGTGACCAGCCAGGAGTCCTTGGCTAGCATAGGAAGCAGCTGCTGGAATGTAAGCATTTTGAATTTTGGTACCACCAGGAAGGTGTTGAGAATTGACAGATCCAGGATAGGGCACCAGGAGTTCTCTTTTCTGGGCACCAGGAACAGTCTGGAGTAGAAACCCTGTCCCCTTTGCTCTGAGGGAACAGGTAGAATAGCCCTGATACCTAGAATGGAAAGTACTTGCTTTTGGGCCTCTGCCCACTGGTTTGGAGGAAGGTCTAGCAATCCGCCTGGGGTTGGCAGTGAGTGGAAGTAGAATCTGTATCCCTGGGATACAATGTTTAAGACCCATTGGTCCTGGGTAACTTACTCCCATTTTTTTGCATGCAGGGCATGACTGGGAAGGATGAAGGACAAGTCATTGTGAACTTTTTTCATAAGGGGGTGGCTTACCACTCCCAGATTTTGAGGTGGGAGCACTCCATTGTCTAGATCTGTGCATACCCGGAGACTGTAGTCTTTGTGGTCTGTTGCCCCTGGGTTTGGACTGAGAAGGTCTGGGAGGGACCGAAAAGGACCAGTTCTTTGAAGGCCAATGCCTATTGAATCTAGGTGGCTGTACCTGTAAGAAATCTTTAACAGTTTGCATAGATTTAACAACTTCTTCTGCTTTTGTGCCAAACAAACATTCTTGGTTTAATGGAGCATCTAGTAATTTTGCTTTGACATGGTCTGGCAAGATTTGTTCCTTCAGCGAAGCATGCCTTCTCAGAACATACCCAGTGACAGCAGCCCTGCAAGATGCTTCTAGGGCATTACAACCACACTGCAAAGTATGTTTACCAACTTGGTTTTCAGAATGCACACTCAGGAATCAACAAATTGTTTTGTTTAATTAGTTCCATAATATGCTGCTGGTTCTTCAACATGTGAAACTGGCAATTTAAAGCCCTGATGGCAAGAGTTGCAGAGGTATATACCTTCTTACCCCATCTGTCTAAAGCCCTAGAATCACTGTCTGAAGGGGTAGAGTTTTTGGCTGTAGTAGCCTTAATATCTTTAGGTCCATGGGAAATAGCCTCTGGATCCGCAGTTGGATTTTTAAAGAGAAATTTGTGAGAGTCAGGTACTCTGTAGTACCTATCAGGCTTTCTAGAAGCTGGTGGTAAAGTATCAGGGATAAGACTGGACTCCATGAAGACATCTACAATATCCAGGACAGGTGGTATAGCTAGAGGCCTGTGCTTAAGAATTCCGAGTCTTTTTGGACTGTGGGTAGTCCTGGCATTTCCAACAGAAATGCTCTTAGGGTATTGCAAGGTTTCACAGAAAGAAAAGTCCTCTGGGGGGGGGGGGGGGGGCAGAGAGAACAGAATCCTCTGCATCCGAATCCTCATAGGTATATAAGGTTATGTCCTGGTAATCAGAGGGGTCAGAGACATCTGACTCATGGTCTGTGGAATCAGAAGGAAAATCAATTATTTGTCTTTTAGAGGGGGAAGGCTGGCTTCCCCTAATTAAAGTAATGAGGTCTTCAGCCGTTCTAAGCTTTTGTTCCGGAGGCATGGGAACTTGAGAATGCGCTTTGGTCGTCTGTTTCCCAGGCGTAGTGCGAACGCTGGGCCTGAGAAATTTGGTAGTTTTAGTAATAAACAAAGTAGTCGGTTTAATACGATCAGTAGGTCTGAATACACCCTCCGAAGCCGGTGCCTACACAGCGACTCCGGCCCCATCCAAAGTACAGACATCCACAGGTTCCATAGTTGAAGCATCTCATGACATACCGGACTCCAAATGGGTCTTAGTAGGGGCCAGCAAATCTGTAGAAGCGGGTATGAGGGGCTGCGAAAGCGCCTCGCTGAGTACCGGCAGACTGGCGACTAGCTTAAAAGAAACATCATCAGCAGTTTTGGAACTATGCAGTCTTTATCATTATGTTTTTTCGGAGGATCAGTAGTCGGATGGCTTATTGGAGCCATTTCAGAATACGGAGAATGAAAGCGAAAGAATTTAGCGACAAAGATATCCCAACGATGAATAGTTCGGGCAGTGAACAAGGCACAAAACTGACAGTGAGGAACGTCGTGGTCTGGGCCTAAACGAGTGATGCAGTAAGAATGAAAATCTCTGAGGTATTTGCTTTCCACGGGCAAGACAATTGTTAATTTTTTCTGACATCGGTTAGAGCAAGAAAAAATTATCCCTAACGGGGTACTTAGCTTTAGAAGACTTCAGGCTTGAAACTCGAAAAACAAAAATTTCAGGTAGCGGCCGAATGGCACTTGCGAACTGCTTCTACTTCAGGCTCCCGTGTGGCAAGAAAAGCTGATGTAATGGAGTCGGCTGCATGTTTTATACCCCTGATGACATGGAAAAGGCGACAGCATCCAACACAGAAATCCCAAGACTCTGGTATTCGGGCCAACTGAGGGCTACCTGCAGGCAGATGACCCAAGTTTGATGACTGCAACAGTGAAACACGAAGAACATCCCTGTAATAACAGATTAGATAAAAAAAAATTGTGTAAAAGTATGCAACACAGACTTTACTTTTAAAATCCATTTGTAAAGAAAACTGTTATCTCCCAACAGATGTAACATTCTGCAAATGTAGTCAGTCCCACCCATTACTACTACACCTCCCCCTTTTATCAGTGTTCACATTGTGCATCATTTCAGCATAAGGGAACCCTCTTAGCAATTTCCTTTCATAATTAAATTATTAAAACAGTGTTTTGTTCTGGAGCTATGTCATTTCACATCTACTTCGTCCATCTGTTCCAATAAATTAACCTGTAGCTACATAGCTGGACTGAATAAACTGGAACTATTAAAATTTGTCCTTCACAGCACTTTAATCCAAAGAGAAAAAAAACTCAAATTCTATTCAGTTTTAAATCAAACAATTTACTGTTTGTATATCAGTTCTACATGTATGCAGAAAAGGAAATCCTTGTTTGAATAAACGACTAGATGTAATAATAGTATGAAATTAAAAACACTGGATATTTTAACGGATGGTGACTTCATAAATTAAGTGATCCCCCTTCCATCAGTTATGGCCAAGTACCTCTTCCTTTCTTGGTTCTGAGATAATGATGAAACTCTTCTGGCCATGAGATGCTGACAGATCTTTTTCTATCAGTTCTGTTTGCAAATTAGACTGAATTGCGAACAGGTAAAAAGTAACAGATATTCAAAAAAATGATACTTAGCAGAATTACTACTGGATGTCACTTCTGGTGTTTATTTAGACTTTTCCCCATAACTGGTACTAGTAAAACGTGAAACCTTATATGGCTGGTTTCCTATATTGGGTTAACGGCCATGTTGCAAATACATCAGCATGACTTGGATTGGTCTTGCTTAATTTCCAAGTGACACTGCAGAGGTGGATGGAAAACCTAAGTGCATAATCATTTTTTTTTAGACAAGCCAAAATTAATGAATTAATGCACCCACCCACCCAGCATGGGCTAACATTTTCTTGACCTTTCAGTAAGAAACTGGATTAATTGCTTTACAAAAGTGTATACAACTTAAATATGGTCTCCCTCTGTCTCTCACATACAGCACTGGTTAGCCATTTAAGGTAATGTTGTAGGACGGATGCTGCAATGTGACCTACAAAAACACTTTTCCCCTTCCTCCAGAAGTAATTCCACAATTTTCACAGACGCTATGGCCAACATTATTCTAATTTTCAAACTATTGCCTTTTTTAACTTGCTAAAAATAAACTGCATTTGCTTTCCTCTACTCCCTGGACAGGACAGTCTGCTGCCAACACTTCGCCAGCAATCCACTGAGGGTTTTCTTTCAACGCCACCTCCTTTCCTTAATTATTAGAGCTTTAAAAACAAAAATAAACCACCAAATGAATTTGTTTAAAACTAAATGCAAAACATTTTGCTTACTTCTATGCTGTTATTGTGCCCTGCCCTGCTCTGTACAATCTCATCAAAACAGAAGAAAGCATCCACAGGGGTTCCTTCTAGGACATTTCACAGATGCCAGTATTTGGGCTATGGATGGCCAGCTGAAGTGAAACTTTTTCTATGTCAGTGCAACAGTAATAGAGAATAAGCATCCTCCCAAGCAGCTGACCACTACAATTTTTATACGTATACATTAGACAGTCTGAAACATCACAGTAGAAATGTACACATAACCAATGGCTGCATCTGCAGACATATAAACAACTATCCTGCTTCATGCCTACTAAACTACCAAATGATCATCCACATTTTTAATCAATGAAAACTGCAGTTTGTTCTGTATGGTGTAAAAGTAATGAAGTCCAGAACATGCCTAAGATCATGTGATCAGCACTCCTAGTGTTCAATTAAAGTAATACATAATATAGCCAATTTGCAGCATAACCTTCTTTCTAAGGTTCATATACTATATCTTGATAACTGTAATAGTGATGTTGCCATCAGCATGATGTTTACTCTACACCTGGAAAGTAAAGATGCGATATAATCTCTGGTCTTTGCAGGTATTTTAAAATGCCGTAGCATGCTTTAGAACTGTACTATTTTATGGGGAGGCACAAGAAGACCGTGAACACCACTGTACTACTGTCCACAAACCATTTTATCAGATGCCTGATATGGTTGGGGTGACTGCTGGAGCTGTGACACAATGCAGTAGTTCACAACACAGAAATTAGGAAAAATATAAATATACAAGAAAGATGGAACATTTCTGCCAGGCATGTCACACTACTGGAGTGCAGCCGTGACAAAGCAAGCTACATCATTTTAAAATGTCTGTAGCAAATGGCAATTAAAACTGTTCTACTGAACTGAAAAAAATATATATTATAGCAATACTGTCTGTTGACATGCTCTGGAAGGAAACTTTCTCTGGTTTAACAAACCTTTACACCTACCTGTGCAATGAAAATCATACAACAGGTAAACAATAATGGAACTAAACAACTGCACCTCCAGTGATGGGAACTGGCAATACTTATGCATGCAAAACCAAACTTGCGACTGGCTGCAAGTGTTCACCTAGATCTTGTGCAGCTGCAAGTCAGGCTGGGCTAAAATGTAACCTAATGCCATATCTGTGAGATGTGCCAAATTTTAAAAGGTACTTTTTTTTAATCCGCTACATTTGTGGAATTTAACACAGTATGTTACTGCTTGGAAGAAGAAGAAGAAGAGTCTAGGAGATGAAGTACAAGAAAAGTACAGTTTTGTACCTAACATAAATGTAGATGTCCGAGAGGTATGCATCTGCAGTCCTAACATATGGGTTGTCCTGTCTCAAGCATCCCTTCGGTCGGCCGGATTCCAAAGTCTGGGTCTGGCCTCGGCTGATGTCACACTTCACCCGACGTCACAGCTGCTGTTTATTGGGTATAAAGGCATCAGCCGACGCCATTTTCCTCGGTGTTTCTTGCCCCAGATGCCAGGTGCCCTCTAGGAAGGCTAAATTTGGATAAATGCAAATAATTCCAAACAGTAGAGAGCAAACAATATAAATATATATATACATATATACAAACAAATACACCATAATAGATTCCCCCAGCTAGCTAAAAGAGGGGTAAATACCCTAGGAATACCACAGAGGGGAAGGAGGGTGGGTAATCCTGACTGCAGATGCATACCTATCGGACATCTACATTTATGGTAGGTACAAAACTGTACTATGTCCTTCGAGGATGTATCTGCAGTCCTAACATATGGGTAGAATACCATAGCCAAACTGGGGGAGGAGGCACTAAGATAAAGATGGTGTAGTTAAGATCCCTTGCAAAACAGCAGTTGCAAAACCTGCTCGGGATCTAGAGTATAAGGGAAGATTATAATGCTTGGTAAATGTATGCACGGAGCTCCAAGTAGCAGCTTCTAAAATGTCTTTGGTAGCCACTCCTCATAGGAAAGCTGTAGTGGTGGCTGTAGCTCTTGTGGAATGAGGTCTGATATTTTCAGGAGTTGTCTTTCCATGAAAAGAGTAACAAAATTGAATGCAATTTCCTATCCATTTTGAGATTGTCTGTTTTGAAATTGCTTTTCCTTGCATTCCTGTTGCATATGCTACCAGAAGCTGGTCAGTTTTTCTGCTGGTCTTAGTTCTGTCCAGATAGTAGCGTAATTGTCTGTGCACATCCAAGGTATGTAGCAGTCTTTCCCCCCTGTTCTGTGGGTTGGGGAAGAATGTAGGTAAATGAATTGCTTGGTTCAATGATACTCTGGAGACCACTTTTGGCATAAAGGTAGGGTTAGTTCTCAGAGAGACTCTATTCTGATGGAAGATAAGGAAGGGTTGTACTGCCATTAATGCCTGTAACTCAGATACCCTTCTTGCTGAAGTGATTGCTAGCAGGAAAGCAGTTTTCCAAGACAAGAACTGTAAATTCTGCTGGTTCAAAAGGGGGAAGTGTTGACTTTTCCAGCACAAAGTTGAGATCCCATGTAGGTAAAGGTGGTTTCCTTGGAGGTTTTACATTTTTGATTCCTCTCAAGAACTGCCTGAGTAGAGGATGAGAGAAGACAGGAGGATGCATGTCGTATTCTGCTGAAATTGCTGATGCATGAATCTTAATGGAGGAGTAAGACAGGCCATTGTGGAACAGTTCTGCTAAATATTCCAGGATGTGTGCTATGTTTGCCAATGACACATTTTCTCCCTTTGCTGCACTCCAAATGAGGTATCTTTTCCACTTGGCTGAATAAGTTTTCCTTGTGGAGGGTCTGCATGCCTCCAGGATAATGTCCTTAACCCTCTGACATAAACCTGGGTTATTTTGTTTTATGCAATATTCCAAGCAGCTAGCTGCAGTGCTTTCAAGTTTGGATGTAGGATCTTGTAGTTGTTCTGTGTTAGAAGTAAGGGACATAGAGGTAGAGGCCATGTGTGTGTCCGAGACATGCTTCTCAGTAGCGGGTACCAATGTTGCCTCGGCCAGTCTGGAGCTATCAGGATTACCCTTGGCTGATCCTCTCTGATCTTCAGTAGAACTTTGTACATCAAAGGAAGAGGTGGGAATGCATATGCTGTCAGGTTTTTCCAGCTGAAGGAAAGGGAGTCCACCCTCCAAGCAAGTGGGTGGTATGCTCTTGTGCAGAATTTCTTCAATTGGTGGTTGTGTGGGGAGGCGAACAGGTCTATCTCTGGTAGTCCCCATTTCTTTGTTATGGCTTTGAAGATATCTGGATGCAGCATCCATTCGTGAGCATCCGTGGTAGTTCTGCTTAAGGTGTCTGCTAGAGAATTTTCTTTTCCTGGTACAAATCTGGCCTGAAGTTGAATGTTGAGATTCAGGGCCACATTCCACAGGTCCATTGCCATCCGGCATAGAGGATATAAATGTGTACCTCCCTGTTTGTTGATGTACCACATGACTGTGGTATTGTCCGTCCTTATCAGCAGATGACCCTGTTGAAGGAGTGGTCTGAATGCCTGGATCGCATGTTTCACTGCCAGCATCTCCTTTAGATTTATGTGTAGATTCAGCTGGTCTTGGGTCCATAGGCCTTGTATACACTTGTCCACCATGTGTGCCCCCCAGCCTAGGTCTGAGGCGTCCGTGGTGATGGTCTGGCTTGGATGAGGTTTGTGGAAAGGCAATCCTCTGTTCAACTGACAGGCCTGAGCCCACCACCGGAATTCTTGCTTCAGGCATGGAATTATTGGAATCTGGGCTTCTAGACTGTGCTTGTGTTGAGACCATACATTCCTTAGGTACCATTGTAACTTTCTCATATGCAGCCTGGCATGCGGAATCAATATTATGCAGGATGCCATGTGACCCAGGGCTTGCAGGACTTTCCTTGCAGTAAGCTGAGTTTGTGTTGTTAATGTCATGAAGTAGACTGGTAGTTGCTTTTGTTTTTCTTCTGTGAGAAAAGCCATCTGAGTTGATGTATCCGGTTCTGCACCCAAGAATGTTATCCTTTGGGATGGTACTAGTCTTGACTTTTGCATGTTGACTGTGTATCCCAAGGCTTGCAACAGTTGTATGACATTTTCCAAATCTTTTGTTAATTTTGTCTTGTTGTCCGCTTGTATTAGGCAGTCATCCAGGTATGGGTAAATTTGAATTCCCTGAAGCCTGCAATGAGCAATTACTGATGCCAGGCATTTCGTGAATACTCTGGGCGCAGTAGATAAGCCAAAGGGCAATGCTGAGAATTGATAATGCTCTGATCCTGCAAGAAATCTGAGGTGTCTTCTGCAATCTGGTCGTATAGGGACGTGCAGGTATGCCTCCTTGAGATCTAGAGTCACCAGCCAAGACTCCTTGCCCAGCATGGGAAGAAGCTGCTGGAGGGTCAGCATTTTGAATTTTGGAACAATGAGGTATGTGTTCAGTGTGGACAAGTCGAGAATAGGTCTCCATTGATTTTCTTTTCTTGGTACAAGGAAAAGCCTGGAGTAAAATCCTTGGCCTTGTTCCATAGGTGGTACCTTTTCTATAGCTCTCATCCTTAGTAAGTTGTTGATTTGTCTTAGAGCGTCTGTTTTTTGGCTTGGTGGTAGGTTTGGCATTCCTCTCTTTTTTGGTAGAGTTTGGAAGTGAAACCTGTAGCCCTTGTCTATTGTTTGTAAAGTCCATTTGTCTCCTGTAATGTAATGCCAGTTGTCGGAAAATAAGGCTAGCTTTCCGCCCAAGGGTGTTTTCAGTTGTTCCCTGGTAGGCGGAACCAGAGCCAAGTCATTGTGTCTGCCCTGTGGAAGTGGTTGTAGTTGAATCTGTGGCAGTACTTCTCTGGTTGGTAGGTTGCCACTGACGTCCCCTGTAGGCACCCCTAGATTGACCTCTGCCTCTTGGGCGTCTATTTCTGCCTCTCTGCGCTCCGAAGAATTGGTCCTTTCTAGACAACTCCAAAGGCCAATTTCTGCTAAACCTCGGAGGTTGGACCTGTAAGAAATCCTTGACTGTTTGGACAGATTTTGCTTTTTCTTCCACCTTCTTTAGGACCTCCTGTGCAGGGGAGCCAAACAAACTTTGTTTCTCCATGGGAGCATCTAGGAGTTTTGACTTAACATGGTCTGGTAAGGATTGTTTTTTTAACCAGGCATGCCTTCGAATCACTGTTCCAGTCATAGCTGATCTAAAGGAAGCCTCCAGTGCATCATAGCCACATTTTAAGAAATGGTTACTGACCTGCTGAGAGTTATGTACCAAATCCTGAAGGGACTTGCGGTCTAAAGGTTCAGGAGAAGACAGTTTTTTATTTAGCTGGTCTAACAAAAATTCCTGGTACTGAATCATGTGAAATTGACAGTTCAAGGCCCTGGCCGAAAGAGTAGCAGAAGTATAAACCTTTTTACCCCATCTCTCTAATGCTCTAGATTCCCTTTCAGAGGGAAGAGGGTTTTTGGCAGAGGCAGCTGCCACACCTTTAGGGCCCTGTGAAATGGTTTCAGGGTCTGCAACAGGAGCCTTATACAAATGGTAGTGTGTGTCCGGGACCCTGTAATATCTGTCAGGCTTGGCAGGGGCCGGAGGAAGAGAATCAGGGGCAGTACAGGCATCATTGTATGCATCAACAACTGTTAGTACTGGGGGAATGGCTAAAGGCCTATGCTGTGATAAGTGTAAAAAAGTCCTTAGCCTTTTCCTTGAATCTGAAAAATCCTGGCCCTGCCATTGGAAGTGTTCCCTCATAGCATGCAAGGTTTCCCCAAAGGAAAATTCTTCAGGAGGAGAAGCAGAAGGAATGGAGTCTTCTGCATCAGAATCCTCATAAGGAGAATATGGGCCTTCCTGAGGGTCTGAAATGTCTGAGTCATCCGAGGAATAGTCTGTAGAGACAGGTTCCGGAGGTTCAGTCCTAGGCCTCTTATCTGGAGGGGGCTGAGAGGCCCCGTCTGGGTGAGGTTGGGATCCCCTGATCAATGAAATGAGATCCTCAGCCAGGCTGAGTATTTGGGAACTAGAGGTAGGCCTATGTGAGGGAGTTTTAGCAGGTAAGGCCTTAGAAGCTCTAGCTGCTTTAGCCCTGGCAAAAGCCTTGATAGACATAGAAGCAGGGGGTCTAGCAGCCCCACATGCAGGGGTAGATATGTCTAAAGGAATAGTGTCTGACAAATCCTGGGTGCCTGCTTCTGTAGCAGTAAATTCAGTAGCAGATTCAGCCATGCTCTGTGAGGCCTCGGCTATCGGAGGCATGCTTTCGGCCGAAGGAAGAACCGGGGACTCTGTTTCAGCCGAAACCGAGACACTCGTGGTTGGCCTAACCGTGGTTTCAGCCGAAACCGCGGACCGCGAATGTCGGTCCTTTTCTTTGCGCTTTTTAGCTAATTGGGTAGTTGGAGTCTCCGACGGCATTTTGTATGCAAAAGCGGGACCAAAAACTCCTCTGCAAACTCCGACCGACGTCTAAGTGTCCGTCGGTTGAAGGAAGCACAGGCTAGACAAGCTGATACGTCGTGGTCTGGGCCTAAGCAAGGAAGGCAGTAAGAGTGGAAATCCTTATGAGGTATTTGTTTCCCACAAGTTAAACAATTATTTACTTTGTCTGACATCGGCTGAGGCAAGAAAGAGTCCCCAACGGGGTACTTAGCTTTTTAGAAGTCTTCGGTAGTAGAAATCTCTGGATCTGACCGACCGGCACTTGCGAACAGCTTCTGCTTCGGGCACCACGCGGCAAGAAAGACTGGGGAAAATGGCGTCGGCTGATGCCTTTATACACAATAAACAGCAGCTGTGACGTCGGGTGAAGTGCGACATCAGCCGAGGCCAGACCCAGACTTTGGAATCCGGCCGACTGAAGGGCTGCCTGAGGCAGGACAACCCATATGTTAGGACTGCAGAAGCATCCTTGAAGGACATCAGCACTTTCGAAGAGTGAAGGGACAAGGTACATAAATGTGATTTTTTTTTGACAAAATATATAATAAAACTACTTAACTCAACAGTAGGTATATAAAATCCCAAACTAAGGTACACACAACACACCTTACTGAAGAGTTGGCATGTATCTAAAACCAGTTTACCTTAAATAAACTTTACGAGCGCACTTTTCACATGACTTGTATGGCACTGTTTTTGGAAGAGTACACACTTCCATTACTTACAGCCAACTTGACTTCTGGACTAGTGTGCATATGTTGGGAGTTAATAACAGGAGGGAGCTGTGCTCCTCTCTCTGTCGGTGTCTAGCCTGTACAAGACCCTGCACTGGTTCCTCAGAAGTGAGATGCCACTGTTTTTATATCCTCTGTCTGGAATAAGACACAAGCAAGACAAGATCAAACTTTACAATTTACTACACTAATCCTTCCTGAAGAACATAAAACATATTTCACATAGCAGCACACAAAACCTGACTGATACATACCTCAAAGATGGGAAGATACTTAAGTGTTTGATGTTCTCAAAGGTTATACTGGGCACAAACTGCATATTCTCTCATTAGCACCATTTACTGCAAGACTTACAAAATCTAGAAAAGGGATAAAGCACCTTCAAAGTTTTCTAGGAGCTGCTCTTTTGAACAGGTATGGCGTAAGCAGCTATCCAAGTAAATGTCTGAATCTTGTTTAAACTGGCAACTGCAAGGGCCAGAGACAAGTACTTTTGCAATTCTCCACTTTGCCATAGCTACAGACCAAATATATTTTATACCTTCCTCTAATCCCTGGATAGGACAGTGTACTACCAGAAACTGGGCAGCAATTCACAGATGATGGTAGCCCTCTGGCAGCCTCCCCCCCAACTTTCCACAATTA
The DNA here is from genome assembly GCF_019279795.1 of Protopterus annectens. Classification (NCBI taxonomy): domain Eukaryota; kingdom Metazoa; phylum Chordata; order Ceratodontiformes; family Protopteridae; genus Protopterus; species Protopterus annectens. The sequence goes on along the minus strand of NC_056726.1, from coordinate 485,649,613 downwards.
CTATAGCTTTATTAAACAAAACACATTAATGTAATGGGAGAACACTTAGTAAAATATGTTCTTAGAGGCTATGCATGTTGTCTCCGTAGCACATTTTATTGAAAGATCTAACATATAAAGAAAAGGGACAGCGATGAAAATGATCCCCACACAACTTGAAACCCAAGGAAATTCATGTGAGGAGGAAGACTAAAATAGGCTCATAAGCAATCTTAAGACCCAAACATATCAGCTAGTAACTCCCCAAGAGATACAGCAAAATACCAGCATTATGATGTTTCAAATATGTAGGGGCCCTGCTAAAATCTGACAAATTACAAAACAGGCCTGAAAACCTTTTGATTGGGTACACAAAAGAAAGGAGTATAACCTGATGCCTACAAGGGCAATGAAACTCTCCAATATTTGTTCTTTACTAATTAGTTCTAAAAGAGGGATTGCTAAACTTAATGTTGCTACAGATACATTTGTAATCACTGTTGCTGGCTACTGAGACTTGTCTGCATATAACAAGTGGACACATGCTGATTTAAATATACTTTTCTCTGCACTTAAAATATTTACTGAATCAAAGACTCACAATATTTACTGACTCAAATCTTGTCTATCTGCAGTTATTTCCCAAACCCCTCCCCGTTTCCTGTTGTGGTGTTAATCTTGGTGGCTTTGGAATTGCCTACCCCTGCTGTAAAATCTGTTTTTGCACACTCCTCCTGGACCCATCTCATTTGCTCACTCAACTGAGTACAGTGAGATCATATTTTGATTTCAGATACTTCTACCAGTCCCATCTCCTCTGCTAGGTACAGAGACAGCACTTGGGAAGGACATTCCCCTATAGTATCTTAATCTGCTATGTTTCCTCTCTCTACAAAAAAAAAAAAAAAAGATATTCCCACTTCATCTGCTTTACTGTATTTGTGTTTCTTCCTACTTTATTACCTTATTTTGCTTTTGCCTCTTCTTAAAAGTACTAATTGAATTTATTCTGCTGCGTTTATTACTGCTTATTAGTAGCCTGATTAAATTGCAACGGTTATTCTAAGGCCTTTGGTTTAAGCACTTTGGCTTCAAACGGTTGTTTTACATTAAGGTTTGTGGTCTGCACTCTTGTGGGAGGAGAGGCTAGATTCTGCCCTTCTGAGCTGGGAATTTCTGGTTAAAGGCTTAATGCGCATGCTTACTTGAACTGTTTCTTTATGAAATCGGTATCCCTTGTTTGCTGTAGCATAGACTAGATTCAGGCCTGCTGGATCTAGCTTTGTTTGTATAACTTGCGCACTGATCCAGGCCAACTTTTTTGGAGAAGGTTTCTCTGTAGCCTAGTGGCAGGAGTTTGCAGTTAGAACTTGTCTGATTGAGCCCTGTTCCAGCAGTCTTCAGTTTTGCACTTTTTAACTGGTTAATTGGGTAAAGTGTTGTTTTGATTGTATCTGCTCTATTTTCTGAAAAAAATATATATATACTTGTATCTCAGCTTTCTGAACTAGTATAATCCAGTTTTCATGTCACTGTTGAATCCAGGGCCATGTTATAAGTTTCTGTGTTGCCCATACCTTACTTGGATAAAAGGAAGTTCTGTTCACCTGTGAGAGAGGGGAGCTTTGAGCAGCCTATCTGTCCCTGGAGGAGTGGTTTCAGCCCAGAAATTAGAAATTAGCCCAAAATGGTCAATAAACTACTATCTCTTTCACTTCCCTGCTATAAAAACAGCATTTGCGCAGTTTTTGCACTTTTATTCTGCTCAGCAAGTACCTTCCAGGTGTTCTGCAGAGTCTACAGCAGCAGAGAGACAAAAAAGAGACTTTGGAGTGATTATCATTTTTCTGCTTTTCTTGCTGTCTTAACTAATTCTGCCTAAAATGACAAATTTTCTTAGCATTTCTGTGAATTAAAAGTTTGTTACTGCTACATATTGTACTTATTTGCTGTCTGCTACATATTGTACTTATTTGCTGTCTGCACTTGAATTGTCATTTTTGTGTTTAAATGCACAGAAGAGGCCATCACACTTTAGTGTGTAGCCTACAACAATTAAAAATATTATTTAAAGTGTTGTTTTGAGTGTATCTGCTCTATTTTCTGAAAACAAAACTATATACTTGTCTCCTGCCTTTCTGAACTAGTATAGTCCAGTTTTCAGGTTACTGCTGAATCCAGGGCTGTGTTGCAAGTTTCTATGTTGCCCACACCTTACTTGGATAGAAGGAAGTTTCTCTGTTCACCTGTGAGAGAGGGGAGCTTTGAGCAGCCTATTTCTGTCCCTGGAGGAGTGGTTCCAGCTCAGAAGTAGTTTATTGGCCATTTTGGGCTAATTTTTCTCTCTTTCACTTCCCTGCTATAAAAAAATGCATTTGCGCAGTTTTTGTGCTTGCATTCCGCTCAGCAAGTGCCTTCCAGGTGTTCTGCAGAGTCCACAGCAGCAGCGAGACAAAAGAGAGACTTTGGAATGATTAATTATCATTTTTCTGTTTTTCTTGCTGTCTTAACTAATTCCACCTAAAATGCCAGTTTGTTTAGCGAGTCTGTGATTTAAAAAGTTTGTTATTGCTACATATTGTACTTATTTGCTGCCTGCACTTTAAACACAAAAATGACTTAATTCATCTGCTTAACTGTTGTAGGCTACACACTAAAGTGCAATAGCCTTTTCTGTGCATTTAAAGTGTTGTTTTGATTGTATCTGCTCTATTTTCTGAAAAAAAAAATACTTGTTTCCCACCTTTCTGAACTAGTATAGTCCAGTTTTTAGGTTATTGCTGAATCCAGGGCCGTGTTACAAGTTTCTGTGTTGCCCATACCTTACTTGGATAGAAGGAAGTTTCTCTGTTCACCTGTGAGAGACAGCAGCTTTGAGCATCCTATCTGTCCCTGGAGGAGTGGTTTCAGCCCAGACGTTAGTAGTTTTATCGGTCATTTTGGGCTAATTTCTATCTCTTTCCCTTCCCTGCTACAAAAACCACATTTTAGCTAGAGTTAAACTTTTCTCAGCTCCACAAAGTCTACTCTTCAATTTTTCCCTTGGAACTCGACAAACTTTTAACTTTAGCACTCAAACCATTCATTTCAGTCAAGCATTTGCTTAAAACTCATAGCAAGCACTAATTAACCCTAGCACTAGACCCCCATATACTGTCCAAAAGGACGAGGTTCTCTATTCGTCCCCACCAGCCAATCAGAAAAACAGCTTACTCTACCTATTCAGGCATGTCCAAAGGGCAGTTTCTGGTGTACTTTCCAGTCCAAAGTGTGAATCTGGGCATTATGAGGCAATGTTACAACTGCCTCATGTACACAGACTCTCCTTCTACCACCAAACACTAATATATGCGAGAGATGCAATTATACGGCCAAACTGGAGGCAAAACTCTCTCAACCCAAGACTGGAACTGACAGTCAAGAGGAGATGGGTAATACTTGCAACACACCACCAGTCTCACATAGACCTAATAAACCAACACCGGCAAATAACACACATTAATACATGAAAACATACTCGGAAGCTCTAAATAAAAATCTGCAAAAGCAAGAGACCTCCAAAGCAGACATCCAAGCAACCTCCACACCCCATCACTAACCATGAAACACATACTTCCCATAATCAGTGTGCCACACAATCATAGCCCTTAAGGCAAAATAACATACCCAACACACTAGTAATAGGCGACTCTACAGACAGGCACACTGATGTTCCACTAACTAGGCTGGAGAAGGAGAAGGTTACAGTTGGCTGCCTGTCAGGCGTCAGGATCCGCCACATAACACAAGCACTCAGGTCACTCCAGAACAGGTACAAATACGACTCTGTCACTGTCCATGTTGGTGTGAACGACCTCAGACGTACCTCCCTGGACTACAGGAAGAGAGACATGGAAGCTCTCTGATCATGTAGCCAAGGCTGGTATGACCCTGACCAGCATCCTGCCCTCACCAAGAATGATGCCAAAGTATAAAGAAAAAAGGATTAATTTCAACAATTGGCTAAGTTTCTGGTGTCATTCAAAAGGGGGATCCAGTATCTGTCTGTCTGGGATGACATGTTCGACAAGCCACATTGCTTCGCAAGAGATGGCTTGCACCTGTCACCCTTAGGCTTTTGAATACTGGCCAAGGCTCTTGCCGCCCCCGCCCCCATAGTGCCTTTTTTTAGGCAAGGCTCAAAAGACAAACCCACCACCATAAATAGCACAAGTAACCAAAAACTGAGGGTAATGCTACTCAACGCCAAAAGTCTAAACCTCAAAATGCACGCACTTGAGACACTCCTCAGCATGGAGAACAATGACATCTGTGCAGTAACAGAAACCTGGTTTAAGGCTCCTGAGAGCACCCCAGCACTACTAGGCTATAACTCATACCATACCTTTCGGCCACAGAACCAGGACTGAAACACAAATGTGGGGGTGTATCCATATTCATCAAGGATACCCACACCTCCAGGTTAGTGGCACAGCACAATGCATCAGAGATCATCCATGTGCAACTAACAACGGGCAAAACTGCAATCCGATTTGTAGCTTGCTACAGATCACCTACCATGACCCAGGACCCCCATTATGCATTTCTGGAGACACTGGGAGATATGAAGGTCCTACCAAACACACTAGTATTGGGTGATTTCAATTACCCAAACATAAACTGGGAGACCTACTCAAGTACCAACTCCCTTGCTCAACGCTTCCTAGAATTTATAAACTCGAATGCCCTGGATCAACTGGTCAACACCCCACCAGAGGGAACATACTGGACCTGGTCATCACCAACATGGGCGACCGGTGTTCCACACTGGAGGTCAACCCCTTGCTGGTTAGATCAGACCATAGACTAATCACTCTGGATATCCACATTCCACCCCCACCCCCAATCAAGGAAGCCACTGTGAAAAACTTTTCAAAAGCAAGCTTCATGTTACTTAAGACCGAGGTGGAAAGGTTCACAGCCCCCATGCTAAAGGACAATGCTGTCCAAGCTGCTGAAACCTTTACAAAGGCACTCTATGAGCATCTGCAGGAATGCATGGATCGTGCTATCCCAAGTAAAACCAAGAAGACTCACTCCTCCAAGAAAAGGAAACCAGTCTGGTGGACCCCTGCCATAAACAAGCTATACAACAGGAGGAAACTAGTACAGAAAAAGAGTAAAATCCCAAGAAGGAAAGACATCCTTGATCAGTATCACCAAGAAACTACGATTCCTCATTAAATCATCCAAGGCTAGTTTTGAAAGACAAATTGCCAATGACTCCAAAGATAACCACAAAGCGTCCTTTAGCTATGTCAAGAACCTAAGTGGAAAGTCTATGATCTGCTCTGAGTCAGTGCAGAATGGCACAAAATACACCACTGAGCCGACTGATACTGCCAACATTCTGGCAGACAGGTTTAGTGCAAACTTCACCCCCCTCTCACCCACTAAAGGGCCCATAACCATACTAGAAGAATGTAGGGCCCCGTCAATCACTGACACACAGGTTAAAACAGACCTATCCAAAGCCAAAAACACAGCTTCAATGGGACCGGACAGTGTCCCAGGCTGTGTCTTACAACAGCTCCAAAATGAACTAACCCCTTACCTAAACACACTGTTCAAACTCAGTCTCTCTACAGGCTATGTACACACAGAGTGGCGCATAGCATCAGTTATCCCACTTGACAAAGGTGGAGCCACAACGGACCCCGGGAACTATCACCCTATAAGCCTGACTAGCCTGGTCTGCAAGGCTATGGAGCGCATCATCATGGAACTCATTAACAAAGACATTGGGAACCTCCAAACCTTGGACCTTACCCAGTTTGGCTTTGTTAAGGGCAAATCATGCCTCCTAATCCAGGTGAACTTCTTTGAGACAGTTACCAAGGCATTAGATGAGGGAAAGGAGGTCCACACAACCTACCTAGACCTTTCAAAGGCTTTTGACACCATTCCCCATTCTAGTATTATAGATAAGCCCCCCATTCTAGTATTATAGATAAGCTCACCAGCTTGAACATAAACCCCTATGTCACAAGATGGGTTGCCAACTGGCTCATGGACAGAACCCACATGGTGAGAGTTGCAGGCTCTATGTCCGTCTCTAAACAGGTTACAAGTGGCATCCCCCAGGGCTCAGTCCTAGGACTCCTCCTGTTCGGTATATTCTCAGAGGTACAGGCAAGCATAGGAGGACTATGGCTGACCAAGTTCGCAGACTACTGCAAACTAGGGGCCAGAATTAATTCTCCGGCTGATACAGACACCCTCCAGAAGGGTCTCACTGAGACGGATACCTGGTGTCAAAATCATGGCCTCAAGCTAAATGCCAAAAAGTGCATAGTCATCCCCTTTGGAAAAAATAAAGTACCTGCGAACTACCACATAGTTGATAGTCCCCTAAATACAGAAAATGTAATAAGGGATCTGGGGACCCAAGTAGATAGTAATCTCTCCTTTGATAATCATATTGCCAAGGTGGTTAGAAAATCCTTCTATGTGACCCACCTAATCACAAAAGGGGTTCGCATCTAGAACAAAAGAGGTTATTGTGCCTCTCTACTCATCACTCAGACCCATCACAGAATACAACCCATTGGGATGTACCTTACAAGACACCTGCAACAGCTGGAAAGACCACAAAAGTACCTCACCAAGAGGATTACTGGTCTCAAACAGATGCCCTATGCAGCCCGACTCAGGAAACTCCAGCTGTACTCGGTTGCATACCGCTTACTTAGAGGTGATATCTGCCTGACATACAAGGTCATGTCCAACCCAGAAGTGATGGACATGCTCCACCTAAAAAAAAAAAAAAAACAAATCCTGGAGAGCCACACACTCTAGAGATATAAACCTCACCACAACAATAAACAGGACATGCTGGAGGGATAGATTCCTGTCCCAGAGACTCCCCATGCTTTGGAACAGGATTCCAATATATATCAGGCAGAGCCCCTCACTAACACTCAAGAGAACCCTTGACGGGTGGATGGGAAACAGAAAATTTACCCCGGGGATCACTGCAGTGGCTCTGCTGGACAGTGGCGCAGGGAACTAATGGCTCTGCTATTTTAGAGGCACCTCTTCTAGCCATAAATATGTGAAAAATGTTTCAGAAGTTTTTTGGATTCGGCCCCAACAAAGGGTATGCATAAAATTGGTGGAAGATGTATTTATACATAGCCAAAAGGAATTGAACTGAGAAAAATATCATGCAACAGTCATGACTAAACATGTTCACAGCAAATCAAGCAGCTAAAAACCTTACTCATCTGCACATGTCGCGTTTAGTACCCATTTCATCCTATATGCTGGCAGCACCATATGATGCCAGGTAACACAGAGTCACAGTTTTGGGATGAACTTTACAGCAAGGATTATTGAAAAGACAGAAAAGAATGAAAATTACCCTCCTAAAATACCATGCTTCACAAGATGCAGAAAGCCTACATTATAACTTTGTTACATTAACTTCAGCCACAGTAGATCGTACACTGTGTATACGCTAATTTAAAGAAGAAACTACTGAATTACTTACTACTGTTATTTCATTTCTGTGTACAACAAAGAATTACATTAGAAAATGTACGCAATCTGTGATAAACTCAGCTGTACATATCACTCAATTTAGAAGAGCAACACTATCAAATGAAAGAGTCCAAAGATAAGGGCACATCATCTTAATTTATTTCAATTAAAACATCTATTTACATACGATGGATAAAAACACATGCTATTTTGACTAGAAATGTAAATAGTTTAAAACTGTTATTTACTAAAGATATGCTTTTCACTTTACCAAAAAATGTATAAAGATCTCTGTGTATATAAATTTTTTATGTGAATACTTACATGAAGTGGAACAAAAATGTATTTCCCAGCATCTTTGGTGCCTATGCACAAAATACAAAAGTTACAAATATCAACAAATAAAACATGTAAGAGCAAACAAAAACATTCTGTGTGCTCTGGTAGTGCACATCTTTGTAGCCCTGCTTATGGACACACAGGTATTACTGCACAAATAAATATATATATATGTATTTTAAAGCAGCAGCATTAGTATCATGTAAACACTTTATAAACACAGCACTGTCTGATAAATCCCAAGGAATGCAATCTCCACAGTCAGAACAACTGTATGCAAAGCAATGCTGTTATCCCCACCCCTGGAATGATTGGTCTAGCAGCAAAGATTAATCCATTCTCGGTTTAGTGCTACATTCTTGTCTTCTTCCAAAGGTGCTTTGTTGTACAGTGTAGAGTTGACGGGAATTACAGAATTTCCTTCCTGCTGTCAAACACTAATGGATAGATCTCCTCCACAGCAGTAGCAACACACTTTATATTTGGTCCTGAAACAGGAAAAAGACAAATCAAATATATGGCACTACAATCAGTGCTGTTCTAATATCTGCAGTGCAATTTACATTTACATTTGCATACTTCATGAAGTGCATGGATGCAGTTTGGTTAGTCATTGTCTGACATGTAAAAGCCTAACTAGTTGAGGCAAGCTAACTAATGAAGATTAAAAATTGAACATTATCAATTTAGAAAAGCGTTTTGGGGCAGAGTCTTCCATCCCACCCCAACAACCCCTCTAAAACTCCAAGTTTTGCAAACTTATTTAAACACCAAGCTAATTTTCAGTACAGTTCCAAACTGTCTCTCTGATCAGCTTCCAAAGTGCAGTTACATGACACAATACAATTAAAGGCTGAGCAAAGAACGGATGCTCCTTCTGGGTTGGTATATCTCGCAGAACTTCTTCCAGTCTGTATTAAAAACAGGGTTCCTCCTGGTAGTCTTACAGGTGATAAGCTGTCCCATTAGAACAGAGGGACAATCCAGTTCTTAGCTTTCTAACAAGGCAGAAGTTGCCTTTACCAGGCATTATATGCACATGCTCATGCACTATAACCATATGCCATTTATAACCCCTCAGAAACTCCCACACCTACCTTATTAATATCACCGATAACCACATTATTCCCCACATTTCTGAATACAAATAAATAGGACTTTAACCTTGAGCCTTCTCTAACTTTTTTCAAATCATATTGACAAAATAACTAGTAGTACTATCTCAACAAAGTCTGCTACAGAATCTCTCACTTACACTACTTTTCAAACCAATTTTCCATAACCAAAAGTGTTCTACTCCATGAACTGGAATATGGTCTTCCTTCAACTACCTTTTACTCAGCACAAAATTCATAAAGACTTCAGATTACAGGAAATAAAATCTGCATATATGCTCTCCTTGCCAACAGCAGATCTCTCCATTCTAACCTCCTACAGTGTTTGAAATGGCTTCCAATCACCAAAAGGTCAGCTCATCTCCTAGGTACTTTTATTCACAAAACACTAAACAGTAGGTACTGCATAACTTTGAGATGGAAACTACCCATCTGGGACTAGGTTTATTCCCCAGGTACCACCCAGGAGAAAGTTATCACATTAAGTAGACCTCCATATAAAGAAACTGCAGAAAATGCTTCTCCTGACCAGACCCCTCATTATAGGACAAACTGCCACCTAATTTAATGGGCCTAGATACTCTCAGAGTTCAAAAGGCCTTCTCTGAACACCTGATCAAGGAAAATGAGTGCAAGTGCTTTACAGACAACATTTAACCTCGCTACTTGCTATCAAACAGCATATCACCTTCAAAATTCAACATTTCACAGTGACTGACAGATTGCTTGCCTCCAACATTACAATCCTTCCCTGCTTATTCAGAATGTTTTTCTGCTCGTTTCTCAAAATGAACTTAATTTATACACTATAAATACTGCAAACAATTTTGGTTTTACTGTTACCTTTACTTGCAACTTTTTTGTCTATGCATAAGACTCTGTAACAAGCCTAGGCTTGTTCCAAGACATTTTGAAATTAAAAAAAAAAAATTATTTTACATTTTTTTTTTCTTTTCTATTGTATACTTTTTGAATATTCACGTTATTTGCTTTTGTTTCTGTACTTCTGAGTCGTGACTGAAAAGGTCTTCAGATCAGCCCACCTACCTGGTTACCAAATATTAAATATAAGAAGATATTTCACTTTGCACTCCAACTTATTTCCACCTAAACAGCTACAAAAATAATACGAACTTACAAATTCCTTAATATACACCACCACCCTTTGTAAGGATGTACCTTATTCCAGATTTTAAAGACTCAGGCAAGAAAAATGGGAAATGTGACGTATACAAGCAAAAATTAGTACATCTACTTGAAAGCCTTTTAACAAGGAAACTGATGACAGCCTTTTGCTCAGGTAAAATACAAAAGAGATTCTGAAACAGTTTCATAAACCTTACAAGCCAGAGTCAATCTATGGACCACAACCATTTTTCCAATACTCACTCTTATAGGACAGCTCTTGCCACCAGGAGGAAAACAAGTCAGGCCTGGGATGAACTAATAGGAGCTTATCCAACAGTAAAGGAATAACTCTAAAGAAAGTGAGGGTATTGCACGGTTTTATATTGGGATGATGGAATCAATAAGCATTAAATCTGTCCCTCCAGTGTCTTACTTGCTGATGGAGACTTACTGCAGCTGTTTGTGAAGCCATGAGAGATAAAGTTGGATTGGGTACTTACCAGCAAAGAATGCTAGGCATAAATCATCTTGCATCTATAATAAAGAGAGAGAGAAAGCAAATATAGGGATAGAGCTATAATACAGAGGAAAAGGGAGAGAGAAAAAGAACATACAGACAGAGCTTTAAGCCTCTCTTGGTAAACAAGGTTCTTTACTCTTTTTTGGTTAGGAAACTCTAGGGTCTTTCTAGCTGCTTGAAGTGTTTAGACACATGCATATTAAACAAGGCATTATATTCTGTAATTGGTCAGCTTCTTTAGACCTGGATGAGATAATTTTTGTTATTAAGTAGGCTAGGCTGAAGGATTTCCTGACTATGGTTGCTATGGGGTGGTCAAAAGATGGGTAGTTGTCTATAAAGGTGCCAAGATCTATTGGAGTGGGGTGCTCTCTGTAATGTAAGATGCTGCTGACATTTACTTACCAAAAGAGACAATCCAATGCAATGTAAACCCATTTTAATACACCACTGACATATATGATTTATCCCTTCTTGTACTAACATGGTATCAGATACTGAGAAAATGAACAACTGTCACCACCCAACAATGTCTGGGTTAGTGGTCTGGAGATCCAAAAAGTAGACATCAAATAGAAGGAAGCCCCAGTACTGAACCCTGAGGAATTCCATTAGTCAACATTTTACTTTCTGAAGTGGCACCTGCTACTTCAGCTATGTGAGTTTTATCTACAAGTCTATCCCTCTTGCAATGTAAGGGTCTACATTTAGGCCTTGAAGCTTACTTACCATTCTATCAAGAGGAATGGTGTCAATGGCCTTCCCCACATCCAAGTATGTTGTATAAAAAAAGAGAGAGTTATTTTACTCACCATAACTTGGCATCTGTGCTATCCAGTGTCGTTATTCATCATGGATGGGTCACTGATCCAACCCTCAGATCCAAGCCCACAAAGTGAATGACAGCTCCTGAGTTCAAGCTCCTCCCTTCTCCTCACTTCCTACTACCCATGATCCTCAGATCGAGTTTGGCAAGGAAATGTCCCTTAAAGGGGGCTACATTATTCAGAAACCACAGACCACCTGCCCACACATCACCTCCAAGATTCTTTTGGCCACCAGAAGGAGGGGGGAATGGAGGGTGGGAACATGATGAATAATGACAATGGATAGCACAGATGCCAAGTTATGAGGAGTACACAACTCTATCTGACGCTATTCCATGTCATTAATCACAGATGGGTCAGAGTCCCCACCTCCGTAAAATCCTGGGAGGGCTCAAGAAAGGACATACTGGAGCACAGCAGAACCAAAAGATGCCCTACACCTAGACATCAGATCCAACTTATTGTGCATCACAAAAGCATGACGACTTGACCAAAATGTCATCCAATGATGTCCTAGCCCAGAATGCAGAGGAAGTAGCCACAGCCCTAGTAGAGTGGGCATTAAGAGGTCTGGGAAAATCTTTGTTGTTAAGCTGGTAGATATGTCCTATGCAGGAAACAATCCAATGCGAGGGAGAGACTTTGGAAAGGGCCTTGCCTCTCCAGGCTTGAGAAAATGCTACAAATAATTGGTCATATTTTCGAAATTCTTCAGTCCTGTTTAGACAGAAATGCAGCTGTCTATGCACATCCAGGCATTGCAGCTGATACTTGCCCTTGTAAGAATAACTGGGGAAAAAGACTGGAAGCTGTATACACTGGTTCAGGCTATTTTCCGAAGCCACCTTGGGAATATAGGAAAGTACAGTTGTGTACACTTACCATAAATGTACATCTTTGAGTGTATTCACTGCTGCAGTCATCACATTTGGGTTATCCCTGCCAGGGTAGCCCTCAGCCAGCCCGAATACCAGAGACTTAGTATTTTTGTGTCAGTTGCTGTCGCTTGAGGACAGACGTCAGGTCGTCAGTAGTATAAAGTAAAGCAGCCAACGCCATTACATTAGTTTTTCTTGCCCTAACCTGTCAGGAGCCCCCAAGGTAGGAGGCCAGGCTCTGGTGGAAATGGGTGGAGGCAGTCAAGGAAAAGTACAGTTGTGTACACTTACCATAAATGTAGATGTTAGAGTGTATTCACTGTTGCAGTCATTACACTTGGGTTATCCTGCTGGCAGGCTACCCACAGTCGGACTGAGTTCCAAAGTCTAGGTCCCGTGTCGGTTGCTGTCGCCTCTTCCCGGACATCAGTGCGCCAGGGGCAGAAAAGATGCAGCCGACGCCATTTTCTTCAGTTTTTCTTGCCCCAGATGTCAGGTGCTCCCAAAAGGGTAGGCTAAAAATATGCCAATAAAACATGCATGCACTAAAATATATGTGCTATACCTTCATCTACAAGCAAATAAACCACAGAGGTTGTATAGATTAGAGAAGTGCAGATAAGTTCCAGCAAAGATAAGGGGGATGGAGGGTGGGTAACCTGGACTGCAACAGTGAATACACTCGAATATCTACATTTATGGTAAGTGTACACAACTGTACTATGCTCTTCGTGTTTCACTGTTGCAGTCATTACACTTGGGTTGAACCCCAAAGCTATGGTTGGGAGGCTGGAGCTAAATAGCATTAGGAGCGGCTATGAGGCCCTGCAAAACTGCAGTGGCAAAGCCTGCCCTGGATTTAGAGTAGAGTGGTAAATGATAGTGCTTTGTAAAGGTGTGCACTGAACTCCAGGTAGCAGCCTCTAAAATGTCTTTGGTTGGTGCTTCCCTGAGGAAGGCTGCTGAAGTGGCTGCTGCTCTGGTTGAATGTGGCCTAATGTCCTTAGGCACTGGCTTGCCATGTTGTGAATAGCAGAAATGAATGCAGTGGCCTATCCATTTTGAAATAGTCTGCTTAGAGATCGCCTTTCCTTGTGATCCTGCAGCATATGCCACTAGTAGTTGCTCAGTCTTTCTGAAAGCTTTGGTTCTGTTCAAACAGAAGCATAGCTGTCTGTGTATGTCCAAAGAATGCAGAATCCTCTCCCCCTTATTCTGTGTGTTTGTATAAAAAGTAGGCAGATGAATAGAAGGGCCACACTGGACACTACCTTAAGCATAAATGTCGGGTTGGTCCTCAGAGAAACCCTGTCTGGATAAAAAAAATGATAAAAGGTTCCACAGCCACGAGTGCCTGTAGCTCTGAGACTCATCTTACAGAGGTTATTGCTAGGAGCAGAGCTGTTTTCCAAGATAAAAATTTGATATCCGTTGTAGCAGCTTGCTCAAAAGTGGGCAGAGTGATTTTTTCCAAAACATAACTGATGTCCCATGCAGGGATTGGTGATCTCCTTGGAGGCCAAGTTTTTGGCTCCTCTGAGGTACTGCCTTAAAGGATGAGAAAAGATTGGTGGCTCCATATTGTAATGAGCCGAAATGGCAGAGGCATGAATTTTAATTGATGAAAAGGATAGGCCTTTGTCCAGCATCTCAGTTAAGTGTTGCAAAATCTAATGAATATTTGGTACTGCTGTGTCAATTCCTTGTGCCTTGTTCCAGGCACAGAATCTCTTCCATTTTCCAGCATAAGGTTTTCTAGTACTAGGCCTCCTGGCCTCCAAAATGACATCCATCACCGCTTTAGAGAGAGGTGAGTTTTGTATGACATTATCCGCCATGCTGCCAGATTTAAGGTCTTGAGTTGACTGTGCAGGATCCGATTGTTTTGTTGGGACAGTAGATGAGGTATTTGAGGTAAGGTCCATGCTGGGCATTGAGAAAAGTTCCTTAGGATTAGATACCAGTTTGGGGCAATCGGTATCATTTCTGGCTTCTCTCGTCTGACCTTTAGGAGTACCTTGGGGAGGAGAGGCAGTGGAGGAAAGTCATATACTGTTGAGTTTTTCCAGCTGAAAGATAGGGCATCCACTTTCAATGCTCGTCTGTGATAAGTCCTTGTGCAGAATCTCTTTAGTTGACAGTTGTGAGGAGAGGCAAATAGGTGCATGTCCGGGCATCCCCATTTCCTTGTTATCATGTTGAAGACTTGTGCATCCAATTTCCACTCATGGGGATCCATGAGGTTTCTGCTTAGTTTGTCTGCCAGAGTATTTACCATTCCTGGCAGAAATTTTGCCTGCAGATGTACTTGGTAAGTCAATGCTGTGTCCCACAAAGTCATGGCTAGTCTGCAGAGGGGGTAGGAATGAGTGCCTCCCTGCTTGTTTATATACCACATGACCGTGGTATTGTCTCTGTCTTTATCAGTAGTTGTCCCGGATGACGTAGGTCCTTGAAGGCTGTCAGGGCATTCTGAACAGTTAGCATCTCTTTTTGATTGATATGTAGATGCATTTGGTTGGCGGACCATGTGCTTTGAATACATCTTCCTGCCATGTGGGCCCCCCAGGCATAATCTGATGCATCTGTTGTTAATGTCTGCCTGGCTGGGGGTAAGGTGAATGGCCGTCTCTTGTTCTGGTGACAGGCCTTCGCCCACCATCGAAACTCCTGTTGCAGGCAGGGAATGAGAGTGATTATTGTTTCCAGGCTGTGGCAATGCTGTGTCCAAACACTTTTTAGGTACCATTGAAGTTTCCTCATATGCAGTCTTGCATAAGGAATTAGTAGAATGCAAGATGCGATGAAGCCCAATGCATGCAGTATTTTTCTTGCAGATAACTGGGCCTTTGTTGCCAACAGTTTGAAATAGGTAGTCAGTTGCCTTTGTTTGTCTGGAGTGAGATAAGCCATCTGGGCAGTTGTATTTAATCTTGCACCCAGGAATATTATCTCTTGAGAGGGTACTAGTTTTGATTTCTGTTCGTTGACTGTGTACCCTAGGCATGGTAGTAATCTCTTCACAAAAGCCAGATGCTGTAGTAGAATGTCCTTGTTCTCTGCTTGAATGAGGCAGTCGTCCAAGTAAGAATATACTTGTATTCCTCTGTCTGCAGAATGCAATTACTGGTGCCAGGCACTTTGAGAAGACCCTGGGCACAGTAGATAAGCCAAAGGGCAG
The DNA here is from genome assembly GCF_019279795.1 of Protopterus annectens. Classification (NCBI taxonomy): domain Eukaryota; kingdom Metazoa; phylum Chordata; order Ceratodontiformes; family Protopteridae; genus Protopterus; species Protopterus annectens. The sequence goes on along the minus strand of NC_056726.1, from coordinate 485,634,125 downwards.
TGCAGATAATTGGTAGTGGATTGAGCCAGCTTTGAATCTGAGGTATCTTCTGCATGTTTTTCTGACTGGGACATTGCAGGTATGCCTCTTTTAGGTCTAAAGTCACAAGCCAAGCCTTCTTGCCCAGCATGGGCAGAAGCTGCTGTAAAGTCAACATTTTGAATTTTGGTATATCCAGATATGTGTTTAGAATAGATAAGTCCAGTATTGGTCTCCAGGCTTTGTCCTTTCTGGGTTACCAAGAACAGTTTTGAATAAAATCCTTGCCACTACTCTTGCTCTGGTACTTGTTGAATGGCACTCATGTCCATGAGGGTGAGACTTGTTTTTGTGCCTCTGCCAATTGTTTTTTTTGGCAGGTCTGGCCAACCATTTGCCCTTGGCAGGGTATGAAAGTGAAACTTGTAGCCCTGTGACACTATGTCTAAGACCCATTTGTCCTGGGTTATTATGTGCCAATTTTGAGAAAGAAAGTGCTAGTTTTCCCCCTAAAGGTGCTGCCAGAAAATAAGTGCTTGGCACAGGCAGGGGGAAGTCATTGGGACTGTTTCCTGTAAGGCTGTGATTTGTCTTCTCCACTTTTGGAGGTAGAAGCACCCCATTGTTTAGACCTGTATGAACCTTGGGGCTGGGATCTGCCTCTTGGGCGTCTGTATCTGCCCCTTTGTGGTCTGTCTGACACTGGAAAGGACTAATTCTTTGTAGGCCAGTGTCTGCTAAATCTTGGAGGCTGTACCTGTAAGAAAATCCTTGACCGTTTGCATAGATTTAGATTTGTCCTCCATTTTCTTTAACACCTCTTCTGTTTTAACACCAAAAAAAGTATCATGCTGTAATGGAGCATCTAATAATTTTGCTTTAACATGATCAGGTAGATTTTGTTCCTTTAACCAAGCATGCCTCCTAATGACAGAACCCGTGACAGCGGCCCTGCAGGAGGCCTCCAAAGAATCAAAACCACATTACAAAGTATGCTTTCCAACTTGCTCAGCTGCATGAAATAAATAGTACAGTTGTGTACACTTACCATAAATGTAAATGTTAGAGTGTCTTCACTGTTGCAGTCATGACTGCAGGGTTCTCCCCTGCCGGCAGGCAGTCCTCGTCGGCCAGAATCCCAAAGTCTGGGTCCGGCGTCGGCTGTTCAGCCATGCTCCCTGACGTCAGACTGCCAGGAGTACAAAGCTGACAGCAGACGCCATGTTCTCCAGTTTTTCTTGCCCCAGATGTCAGAAGTTCCAAAATGAGTAAGGTCCCATACCCTTTGCAAATACACCTCAGAAGGGTGAAAAAAAGGAACCACACAAAAGAAAAAATAAGAGGGGACAGGAGGGAGGGAAACCCAGACTGCAACAGTGAAGACACCCGAACATCTACATTTATGGTAAGTGTACACAACTGTACCATGTTCATCGTGTTTCACTGTTGCAGTCATGACTGTAGGGTAGAATCCCAAAGCAGAAAGAACGGGAGGTGGTCATAAAGTAGAGGGGGCGGCTATAAGGCCCTGCAAGACTGCAGAAGCAAAGCCTGCCCTAGACTTAGAGTAGAGAGGTAGATTGTAGTGCTTGGAAAAAGTATGCACTGAACTCCAAGTTGCAGCTTCCAAAATGTCTTTGGTAGGAACTCCCCTGAGGAAGGCAGCTGAAGTGGCAGCAGCTCTGGTAGAGCGAGTCCTTACACTCCCTGGGATTTGCTTTCCATGGTGTGAATAGCAAAATCTGATTCTATGAGCAATCCCATTTAGAAATGGTCTGTTTTGAAATTGCTTTACCTTGGGAACTTGAAGCATAAGAAACAAACAATTGCTCTGATTTCCTGATGTCCTTGGTTCTGTCCAGGTAAAAACGTACTTGTCTGTGTACATCCAAGGAATGTAAGATCCTTTCCCCCTTTATTTTGAGGAGTTGTGAAAAAAGTTGGCAAGTGAATAGTTTGATTTAAAGCCACTTTGGAAACCACCTTAGGCATGAAAGTAGGATTAGTCCTTAAAGACACCCTGTCTTGATGAAAAATAATATAAGGTTCTACAGCCATAAGAGCTTGCAACTCTGAAACTCTCCTGGCAGAGGTCAGAGCTAACAGGATGGCTGTCTTCCAAGATAAAAACTTGATGTCAGATGTGGCAGCAGGCTCAAAAGGAGGTAAGGTGAGCTTTTCCAAAACATAGTTGAGATCCCAAGCAGGAATGGGAGGAGATCTAGGGGGCCTTAAGTTCTTAGCTCCTCTGAGAAACTGTCTCATGAGCTGGTGGGAAAAGATTGGAGGGTATGTATTATAATGAGCAGAAATAGCAGAGGCATGAATCTTTATGGAAGAGAAAGAGAGACCCTTATGTAAGAGGTCTGTCAGGTAAAGTAAAATCTGAGGAATGTTAGGAATAAGAGGATCAGAATCCTGAGCCTGCATCCAGGAACAAAATCTTTTCCATTTTCCTGCATAAGATTTTCTAGTGCTAGGACGTCTGGCTTCTAAAATGACATCCATAACCTGCTTGGGTAGGAGAGAATGATTCAAAGACCCTGGATTAACCAAGCCGCCAGGCTGAGAGTTTTGACATGGGAGTGTAGAACCTGACCCTGGTGTTGGGACAGAAGGTTCGGAGTCTGTGGTAATACCCAAGGGGGCTCTAGACAAAGGTTTTTCAGTGATGGGTACCAAAACTGTCAAGGCCAGCAAGATTATCATCTTGGGCTTGTCCTGTTTGATCTTTAATAATACTCGTGGAAGAAGAGGAAGAGGCGGAAAGGCATATCCCGAGAGGTTTCTCCAACTGAATGATAGTGCATCCACTTTCCAAGCTTTTTCGTGGAAAGTCCTAGTGCAAAAAATATGTAGTTGATGATTGAGGTGGGATGCAAAGAGGTCTATGTGAGGACATCCCCAGACTGCAGTAATCCTCTTGAATATTTCGGTGTCCAGCATCCACTCGTGTGGGTCCGAAAGATTTCTGCTCAGACTGTCTGCCAGGAAGTTTTGCTTCCCTGGTAGAAACTGTGCTTGAAGATCCAGATTGCAAGCTAGAGCTGTGTTCCAAAGATCCATGGCTAGTCTGCAAAGGGGATAGGAATGAGATCCCCCTTGCTTATGTACCACATAACTGTGGTGTTGTCTGTCCGTATCAGTAGTTGTCCTGGTTGTAGAAGATTCCTGAAGGCCAATAGAGCTTTCTGTATGGCTAACATTTCCTTTAAATTGATATGCAGGTGCTTTAGATCCTTTGTCCAAAGACCCTGCAGACAGTTGCCCTGAAAATGGGCTCCCCATGCATAATCTGAGGCGTCCGTGGTCAGTATCTGAGTGGCAGGAGGCAGACAGAAGGGTTTTCCTTTGTTTAGAGTACATGCCTTGGACCACCAAAGGGATTCCTTTTGAAGACAAGGCAGGACGGAGATCAGTATGTATAAACTCTGGCAATGCTGAGACCATACACGTTTTAGGTACCACTGTATTTTCCTCATATGTAGTCTGGCATATGGTACGAGAAGGATGCAGGAGGCCATGTAACCCAAAGCCTGCAGGAATCTCCTCGCAGATAGCGGAGTTAAAGTTGCCAAGGTTTTGAAAGTTGAGGCCAGCTGTAATTGTTTTTCATATGTCAGAAATGCCATCTGGGTTGTTGTGTTTAGAGAAGCGCCCAGAAAAATTATCTGTTGTGAGGGTATCAAATTTGACTTTATGTTTACAGTGAATCCCAGGAACTTGAGAAGATTCTGAACAAACTCTAGATGCTGAAGTAAGACCTCCTTGCTGTCTGCCCGAATAAGACAGTCGTCCAGATAAGGGTAAATTTGAATTCCCTTGAGTCTGCAATAAGCTACTACTGGAGCTAGGCATTTGGTGAAGACCCTGGGCGCAGTAGACAATCCAAAGGGCAGCGCAGAGAATTGATAGTGCCTAGATCCGGCCTTGAATCTGAGGTATTTTCTGCGTTCCTGCCTGATTGGATTTAAAGGAGGCATATTTACACATTCCCAAGTCACCATCCATGCATTTTTGGTCAGCATTGGAAGTAGCTGCTGTAGAGTAAGCATCTTGAATTTTGGTATCTCTAGAAAAGTGTTCAAGACTGACAGATCCAGAATGGGTCTCCGTGAATTCTGCTTCCTGGGGACTAGAAAGAGCCTAGAGTAAAAACCTTTTCCCATTTCTGAAAGTTGAACTAGTTCTATGGCTTTCATAGCCAAGAGAGCTTCCACCTGGTTTAAGGCCTCTGACCATTGATGTTTTGAAGATCTGGCCATCCGCTTGGCCTTGGTAGGGTATGAAAATGGAATTTGTATCCTCTTGAAACTACATCCAGAACCCACTTGTCTTGGGTTATACGAGTCCAATTTAGGTGAAAAAGAGAAAGTTTTCCTCCGAGAGGGGCTTCCAGGCAAGAAGTTCCTGCAGCCCAACAGAGGGAGTCATTGAATCTGTTTCCTATGAGTTTGCGACCTGTCCTCTCCTCCCCTAGGGGTGGAAACAGTCCACTGTCTTGGTCTATAAGAGGCTTGCGTTTGAGGGCTTCCTCGGGAGCATCTGTATCTACTCCTCTGAGGCCTGTCTGAATTGGGAAAGGACCAATTTTTTGTAGGCCAATTCCTACTAAATCTGGGTGGCTGTACTTGTAAGAAAACTTTAACTTTGCATGGATTTTGCCTTGTCCTCCATCTTTTTAATCACCTCTTCAGCTTTAGATCCAAACAAAACATTATGCTGAACAGGAGCATCCAATAATTTAGCTTTTACTTGATCTGGCAAATTTTGTTCCTTTAACCAAGCATGCCTTCTAATTGCTGTGCCAGAGGCAGCAGCCCTACAAGAAGCCTCTAAGGCATCAAATCCACAGTGTAAACCATGCTTCCTAACTTGTTCAGTGGCATGCATTAAGTCATGTAACTCCTTATCATCTGCACAGGCGGAAATGGAAGTTAGCTTCTGTTTTAGAACAGACAGGAGAAATTGCTGGTATTTCAGCATATGAAACTGACAGTTTATAGCCCTAATAGATAAAGTAGCAGAAGTGTACACTTTTTTGCCCCATCTTTCTAAAGATCTGGAATCCTTCTCAGTGGGAATGGGGTTTTAAGCAGAAGCGGCCTTTACGCCCTTAGGACCCTGAGAAATGGTTTCAGGGTCAGCAGTAGGGTTCTTGTATAAAAACTGGTGGGAATCAGGAACCCTATAGTATCTGTCTGGCTTAACAGGAGCTGGAGGAAAAGAATCAGGAGTTAAGTTAGTCTCCGAAAAAGCATCATCCACAATATCCAAAACAGGAGGAATAGCCAGGGGTCTATGCTGGGGAAGAAGAAAATCCCTTAGTCTTTTCTTAGATTCTGAATACTCCTGTCCTTCCCAGTGGAAATGTTCCCTCATTTCATGCAAAGTTTCCCCAAAAGAGAAATCTTCAGGGGGAGAAGCTGAAGGAATGGATTCCTCAGCATCAGAATCCTCATAAGGAGGGAAAGAATATTCCTGGTCAGAAGAAGAAACTGAAGTAACAGAAGCCTGATCAGAGGAGTCATAATAAACTTCCTGCCTTGGCCTTTTATCTGGAGGGGGATGTGAACCCCTAATCATAGTAAGTAAGTCCTCCGCCATCTTAAGTAACTGTTTCTGAGACTTGGGAGCCGGATCAGAAGAGGCCTGGGCTGCAGTCTTTGATTTGGAAGGAGTCTTTGCCTTTGTCTTTGGCTTTGCCTTTATTAGAAGCAGAGTAGGCCTAAAAACCCCTTCAGAAGCCGGTACCTGCACAGCAGCTCCGGACCCATACGAAGGAGCATTGTCCGAAGGTCCTGCAACAGAAATATTCAAAGGCCTAGTTGGCTCCTCGTGGGAGTCCATTTCGGCTATCGGTTCCGAAATGGCCGACGACAGGGGCTGCAAAAGCGCCTCACTGACGACGGCCGAACCTGAAGCCGGCTCTGCTTGTGCGATATCGTCTGATTTGGACCTCGGAGGCCTGTCTTTGTCCTTGCGTCGTTTGTGAACTCCAGTAGCCGGAACCGTATCCGATGACATTTTGTAATTAAAACACCTACTGAAGTAATGAAATGCAAAATCGTGCCTTCGTTTAATAGTACGTTGATTGAATCTAGCACAAAACTGACAACTAGCTGCGTCGTGGTCAGGGCCTAAGCAAGGAATACAGTAAGAATGAAAATCCTTATGAGGTATTTGCTTCCCACATGAAATACAATTATTAACTTTTTCTGACATCGGACTGGAGCAAGAAAAAAAGTTTCCCCAACGAGGTACTTAGCTTTGAGTAGGAGAAGAAAGTCTTCGGACTGAAGTTTGTTTAGAAAAAATTGTCAAAAGTCAGCCGACTGGCACTTGCGAACTGCTATCACTGCATGGCAAGAAAGACTGGAGAACATGGCATCGGCTGTCAGCTTTGTACTCCTGGTGCTCTGACGTCAGGGAGCATGGCTGAACAGCCGACGCCGGACCCAGACTTTGGGATTCTGGCCGACCGAGGACTGCCTGCCAGCAGGGGAGAACCCTACAGTCATGACTGCAACAGTGAAACACGATGAACATCCTTCATTTCTTGGTTTTCTGCACATTCAGAATTTATCAATATTTTCTGTTGATATAACATACTGCTGATATTTGAGCATATGAAACTGGCAATTTAAAGCCCTTATAGCCAAGGTAGCAGAAGTGTAAATCTTTTTTCCCCATCTGTCCAGAGCCCTAGAATCCCTGTCAGAGGGGGTAGGGTTTTTTGCAGTGGAAGCCTTGACCCCTTTGGGGCCCTGACAGATAGTTTCAGGGTCAGCAGCAGAGTTTTTGAAAAGGAATTTATGAGAGTCAGGGACCCTGTAAGTACCTGTCCGGCTTAACAGGAGCTGGAGGTAAGGAGTCAGGAGTCAGACTGGACACTGAAAATACATCTACAATGTCTAACACAGGTGAAATAGCTAGTGGCCTGTGTTGTGGGAGTAACAGCAAGTCTCAGAGCCTTTTCTTAGATTCTGAATAATCTTGGCTCTCCCAGTGGAAAAGTTCCCTCATGGTATGTAAGGTTTCCCCAAAAGAGTAATTCTCAGGAGGAGAGGCTGAAGGGATAGATTCTTCAGCACCAGAATCCTCATAGGGAGGAAGAGAGTATTCTTGATCAGAAGAGGAATAGAAACCAGATCTGAAGATTCATATTCTGTCTCTTGCTTAGGCCTTTTAATAGGGAACCCCTGATCAAAGTAATTAAGTGTTCGGTCATTTTGAGCATCTGTTCTTTCGGCATGGAGGCCTGACCATGAGGCTGTTGTACTTGTTTCTTTGTCTTTAAAGGTGCTTTTGTCTTTGCCTTTGTAGATGGAGTCGCTTTAATGTATAATTGAGTAGGTCTGAAAAACACCCTCAGAAGCTGATGCCTGCTCAGCGGCTCCAGAACCATCCGAGGGAATTGTTTCCGAAGGTCCAATACCCTGAGCTTCCAACGGCCCAGTCGGCTCCATGTGGGAGTCTGTAGCGGCCTGCGAGTCCAAAGTAGCGGGCGTCAGGGGCTGCGAAAGTGCCTCACTGAGAACCGGCGACTGGCTTAGAGGAAGTCTCGTCAATTTTGGACCTTGGATGCCTGTCCTTTTCTTTGCATTTCTTGTGAATTCCGGTAGTCGGATGGCTATCTGACGGCATAGTATAATTAAATCTTCTGCCAAAATAGTGAAATGCAAAATTGTACCGACGCTTAATAGTGCGTTGGTTAAATCTAGCACAAAACTGACAACTAGCAATGTCGTGGTCAGGGCCTAGGCAAGGAATACAGTAAGAATAAAAGTCCTTATGAGGTATTTGCTTCCCACAAGAAATACATTTATTAACTTTTTCTGACATCGGTCTGGAGCAAGAAAAAAGTTTCCCCCAACGAGGTACTTAGCTTTAGGTTGAAGACTTCGGTTGTGAAACTCGAAAATGAAAATTTCAGGAGTCGGCTGACCGGCACTTGCGAACTGCTTCTGCTTCGGGCACCGCGCGGCAAGAAAGACTGAAGAAAATTAGAAGTTGTGTACCTACGATAACGTTCAATGTTAGTTGTCTTCTCTCGCCTTCTTTCTTGCTGGATGGGTTCGGAGCCGATCCTTGGCTCCGACTCGGCACTTGCTAAGCTCGAGAGCTAATTTTACCAGCTCGAGGCAACCCTATATCCCATGATGCAAGGCGGAGACTACCCAGATCTCGTTTGGTAGCTAAAGAAATAGTAATATTTTCTTACAACTGAAGAGGAGGAAGAAAAATAACAATACTAAATAACATCATAACCCTCTAGAAAGGATCAACCTAATCTAGTGACACTAGAAGTTGAACAGCTAGAAAAAGGGAATAACCTCTTAATAGAAGATGCATAATCTTCGCGGTCTGACCAGGCTAGGGGGATGGAGGGCGGGACGCAAGAGAGAAGACAACTAACATGGAACGTTATGGTAGGTACATAACTTCTAAATGTTAAGTTGTCAATCTCGCCTTCATTCTTGCTGGATGGGACCGCGTCCCTAGCACCTCTATCCTGGGTGGCTCAATGGAACAGACTCTTGAGAACGGTGGAACCAAAATTCGCTCTGTCTCTGGAGGCCAGGTCTAATTTGTAATGTGAAACAAAGGTATGAGGAGAGGCCCATGTGGCTGCTGCACAAATAGTGTCTATTGGAAGTCTAGCTTGAAAAGCTGTAGATGTAGCTAGAGCTCTGGTAGAATGGGCTTTTGGCTTAGAAATCAACTCTGCCTCTGAGCTGATAAATGCAAGTGATCACAGAAGACAGCCATCTAGATAAAGTTACCTTGGAAACTGGAAGGCCTTTCCTGTTCTCTGCATAGGATAGAAACAGTTGATCAGATTTCCTAAAAATTTTAGTTTTGTCCAGATAATATCTGAGCTGGCGGTGAACATCAAGACAATGCAACTTTTGTTCCGCTCTATCAGAATAATTCGGAAAAAACACTGGAAGATCAATGGATTGATTTAGGTTCGTCTGCGATGCCACTTTTGGTAAGAAAGACTGATTAGTCCTTAGAGATACCCTATCTTTGTGGAATATTAAATAGGGAGGACGAATGCATAGAGCATGAAGCTCAGATACTCTCCTGGCAGAAGTAATGGCGACTAGAAAGTGTCTTCCAAGAAAGCAATTTCAAAGAACAGGCAGCTGCAGGTTCGAAAGGGGGAAGAATCAAGGATGTTAAAATTAAATTTAGATCCCACTGTGGTGGGGGGTCTCTAATCGGAGGTTTCAGTAAAAAGATACCTCGAAGGAATGCCTTGCAAAGTTTATGTGACATAATGTTGTGGTCCAAAAGGCCTATATGAAAATTTGAAATGGCTGCCAGTTGAACTTTCACTGTGGAACAAGAGGATCCTGAATGAAAAATCTCAGCTAGGAAGTCCAATACCGAATGAATTGGAGCAGTATAGGGGTCTATGTTCCTAGCTTTTGCCCAGAAAGAGAAACGTCGCCATTTACTAGTGTAAATCTTTCTGGTAGAAGATTATAGGGAAGCTACTATGATATCCCGGACAGGATTAGAAATCATAGGAAGCCTGGCTAAGGATGGAAGTGGAGCAACCAAGCAGTGAGGTTGAGAGAAGGTATGGATTGGTGCAGTTGACCCGACTGGTGGGTCAGAAGATCTGGAACCGGGTCCAGATGCCATGGCTGTACCAAGAGATAATGATGTAGGAACGGAAACCATATCTGTCGAGGCCAATAAGGGGCAATGAGAATCAACTTGGCTCTCAAGGCGGTTGCTTTCTGAATTAGCTGAGGTATCAGCGGAAAAGGGGGAAAGCATAAAGAAGTCCCCAGGGCCAATCTTGGGTTAGAGCGTCTCTGGGGGGATGGCCTGGAAGGGGGAAGAGAGAGAAGAAGTCTGGGCATTTGCTGTTTTGAGGTGTAGCGAAAAGGTCGCAGCAAGGAAGGTCCCACTTCTGAAAAATCTCTTCCGTCACTGATTGTTTGAGAGACCACTCATGAGGCATGAGAATAGCTCTGCTCAATCTGTCCGCTATGATGTTGGATTTCCCGGGGATGTGCGTTGCTATCAGAAACCGGTGGGAAGAGATTGCCCATTGCCAAAGTCTGAGAGCCTCTCGACACAGTGGATAGGATTTGGTTCCGCCCTGTTTGTTTATATACCACACTACGGACATATTGTCCGTTTGGATTGCAATAGTTCCCAGGGGAAGAGAGTCGTTGAGGGCTTGCAACGTTAAAAGCACTGCTCTCATCTCCAGGACATTTATGTGCAGATGGTACTCGAAAGGTTGCCAAGTGCCATGGACCATTCTGCCCTGATAATGCCCCCACCCGATCAGGAGGCGTCCGATGTAACCGTGGCAACGGGCAAGAGGAACAAAAGGTCTGCCTTGATGGATTTGAGGGGACGATATCCACCAAGTCAGATGCCTTTTGCAAGTTGGAGTTACTATGATCTCGTGACGCATGGGAAGTTGTTGAAGACCATTGGGTGAATAGCATCCATTGTAGAAGACGCATGTAAAAGCGGGCAAGGGGAAGAAGTGTTATGGCGGCCGCCATAAGACCCAATACCTTCAGAGCAAATCTGGCCTGAATTTTGTTGCTGAGAAGAATCACCTGGACGTGTCTTTGAATGTCCAAGATCCTTTGGTCTGTTAACTTTGCTGAAAGTTGTACGGTCCAATCTTGCGCCTATAAAAGTAATAGATTGACAAGGCAGATTTTTCAAAATTTATAGAAATTCCTAGCCCTCTGCAAATGTGAATGGTGTAATTTCTGGCTTGGAGAAGCTGATGCTTGGTGGTGGCAGTGAGGAGCCAGTCGTCTAGATATGGAAACACCTGGAATCCTTGACGTCTCAGGTGAGCCATAACCACTGCCATACATTTGGTGAACACTCTGGGGGCTGTAGTGAGTCCAAAGGGCAGGGCTCTGAATTGGAAGTGACTGGTCCCCAGCCAAAAGCGGAGAAATCTTCTGGAGTGTCTGTGAATTTTTATGTGATAGTACGCATCCTGAAGATCTATCTAGCACATCCAATTGTCCTTGCCCAGAAAGGGCAGAATGGACTGAAGCGTGACCATCCGGAATCTTGATTTCTTTACAAACTTGTTGAGTTTGCTCAGATCTAATATTGGTCTCCAGTCCCCTGTCTTTTTTGGAACTAAAAAGAACCCTGAGTAGATTCCGGATCCTATTTGGTCCGCTGGGACTGGATGGATGGCTCTTTTTACTAGCGGTTTTGATATTTCTAGTACTGCTAGTTCCCTTAGACCAGGTGGAACGTCTGGAAGGGTTCCCTTTTGTTGAATTGGGGTTTGAATAAAGGGAATTTTGTAACCCTCGGATATAATCGACTGTACCCATTTGTCTTGAGAAAGGGAAAGCCAGGCTATTGGGTACAGTGATAATTTTCCCCCCGACTGCCTCCAAAGGCAGACAATCGGGCAACATCTCAGGGATGCTGGAAGGGTTTGTCAGAAAGAGGCTCTCTGCTACCCTGATTCTGCAGACCCCCTCTGCCCCTAGGGCGGCGTCTATTATTGTTACCCCCTGCCTCTGGGGGTAAACTGACTGTGCGTCAGGCGTGACTCCTTGAGATTTGCGGAACCACATTTTCCCTCCCTTCTGTCCTTTGGGGTAAGGTCTTGAAGGGGTGGAGAAATGGACTCCTACGGCAGAAAGAGTCTTGCCATCTTGTTCGCATCTAGTCAAAGTCTTTCACTTGAGGTCCGAACAAGGTCGAACCATCAAAGGGGGAGTTTGTGAAGGACGCCTTGAAGGGGTCTGCAAAATTACAAAGCCGCATCCAGAACTGATGCCTTAAAGCCACTCCTGTGCCTGCGGCCCTACTCGCTCCATCGGCTACATAAGAAATGAGCCGCATAGAGGAGTTAACAATGGAGTTAAGGATTCCTAGCTGTGAGCTAATCTTATCCTGAGACCCAGCAGCTGACGGATCCTGTAAAACTTCTCCCAACTCTTTAAGAACATCTCTTTGAAGGTGGGTGAAGTGGCATAAGTAGTTCAGCGATCTCATGGCAAAAGTCGCTGAAGAAAAAATCCGCTTGCCGTACCTTGTCCATAGTCCTAGAATCCTTGTTAGAAGGATGGACAGGTACTGAAGGATCAGCTAGTTCCTTCTTGGTGGCAGCAGCCACCACCATGGCATCAACTGGGACACCCTTTGTTAAACATTGTCTATCTTGTGGGGCCGTAATGAATTTTGAAGGCCTCCTAGGGATAGGTTCCACCGAATCTGGAGCCATTCACGCCTTCCGAGCCACTACCTCCATAAGAGGGTTGAAAGGCGGAGACACCCAGGAGGTGGAGGGTTGAGATCCAAACGCCTCCAGGTATACTGACTCGTCCTCGGAAGGATTAAGGGAGGGCCAGTTCCCCCTCTGCTTAAGGAGTTCAAGGATGTCTGAGAATGAGACATCCTCAGCGGAGGACCTTGGGGATCCCTCAGACTCATCCAGGTCAGTATCAGATGTAGTAGACACAGGGGAGTCTAGATGTTTCCTCTTACATGTCCTCTTACGCGGGGGTTCACCTGACGGATCAGGAGAAGTCTCGGAAGAGGAAGATATTCCCAATGGGGAAACCTGAGGCGTTGGATCTCTGGGTCCGGGAGCAAGAGAGTGGGAAGAGACGTCAGCAGGCACTGTAGTGGGAGGAGCTGATGGAAATGTCCGTTGACTAAGCCCAAGGGCTAGTACACTCATCACCTCGAAGGCTCCCCCGTCAGAGAGACCAGAAAGTTCCCGCTCCGAAGAGATAGGAACCCCAGGCCTCACCGAGAGGGAAGGCTCCGAGGCAGATGTCGGGGCCGAGCTCACCAACACAGCTCGAGAGGGAGAACGGGTCGGACAGGGGTCAGACGCCACTCGCCACCCTCGGAACCGACGAGAGACCAGACGCCCAGATCCCTCCAATGAAGGCCTCAAGGAGGAAATCGGAGCAGAGGACGACGGAGCCGAAAGGGGTGGTATCGGCTCCAAAGCTACAACGGTGACGGTTCCGAGGAGCTCCGGCTCCGAGCTCTGTAAGAGAGTCGAAGGAGGAATGTTTGGTGGATGTGAAATAGCTACCGTCTGTTGAGATGGGCTATGGAGTATTTGGGCCAATGCCTGAGACTAACAGTCTACTCACCACTCTCTCGAGGTCGTGATCAGACAGCCTGGACGACAGAGAAGAACGGCTTCGATGGCTCCGCTCCGAGAGCAAGGGTGATCTCGGAGCCAAACGTATGGACTCTACTGAAGGGGATCGAGATCTCTCTTTTGAGATCGATTGAGCCAACGGAGCCGAAGAGCCGGAGCCGACACTGAATGTCTGGATTGGGCAGTATCGGCGCCGGATGGAGCTGATACTGAGACTGGTAAGGTGGAAGGATCAGCACCGGCCGTAGCCGATCTCGACCCTGGTGAGGGTGAACCAGAAGCCGACGGCTTGGAACTCTCAGCCGAAGGCTTAACAGGTTTCAAGGGCTTCCCCGGAGCCGACTTAGTCGGGGAGCTCTCGGGCTTTAATAAGCCCCTTAATATCAGCTTATTTCTTCGCTCCTGCAGGACTCTTGGGCTGAAGGCATGACAGATAGCACAAGAGTCCTGCAGGTGCAAAGGTCCCAGGCAATAAACACAAGAAGTGTGACCGTCTGTCAGAGAATTCTTCTGACAGCACGAGTCACACTTCTTGAAGCCTGAGACCTTAGTGTCCTTCGACATAACTGTGTCGAGGAAACACAATACAGTAACACACACACAAAAACACCCAATCCAACAATTTAAAATAAACAGGGATAACACACAGTCATACACAAACAATCCCTGACAGGAAAAAATTTAGGGAGGGGAAGGCCTAAGCTAGGGAAAGGGGATAAATAACTCGAAAAAAAAAGGGAACACTAACGGGAATAGGGTTAAAGTAAGCGTTAAGGTTAACAAAAAACAAATATATATATATATATATATATATATATATATATATATATATAAATAAATTTAAAGGGGGGTAGACGAAAAGTCTCAAATCTATTCACTTACCTGGAGCTGGTAAAAGAAGGCACCTAGTTAGCGAAGCGGCAAACGAGATCTGGGTAGTCTCCGCCTTGCATCATGGGATATAGGGTTGCCTCGAGTTGGTAAAATTAGCTCTCGAGCTTAGCAAGTGCAGAGTCGGAGCCGAGGATCGGCTCCGAACCCATCCAGCAAGAATGAAGGCGAGATTGACAACTTAACACTGGCGTTGGCTGCATCTTTTATACCCCTGGCGCACTGATGTCAGGGAAGAGGCGACAGCAATAGACGCCGGACCTAGACTTTGGAACTCAGGCCAACTGAGGGTAGCCTGCCAGCAGGATAACCCAAGTGTAATGACTGCGACAGTGAAACACGAAAAACATCAGCAGGATCCTTAGTCAAAGAGGAGTTTTGCGGCATACCGGACTCCGAAAGGGTCTTGGCAGATCCACAGAAGCGGGCATCAGGGGCTGCAAAAGCGCCTCACTGAGGACCGGAGAACTGAATACTAACTTAATGGAAGTGTCGTCGGTAGATTTGGACCTGTGCGGTCTGTCTCTATCTTTATGTTTTTTCGGAATATCTGCTGGATGGCTTACCGAAGTCGTATCGGAATTTGAGGACTGAAAGTGAAAATATCTAGCTACAATAAGGGCTAGACGACATCATTTTGGTGTTGAACAAAGAACAAAAGCGACAGCTGGGGACATTGTGATCTGGGCCTAAGTGACACAGTATGAATGAAAGTCTTGGCGTGGTATTTGCTTTCCACAGCAGAGACAATTGTTAACTTTTTCTGACATCGGTTAGTGCAAGACAAAAGGATCCCCAACAGGGTACTTCGCTTTAGAAGACTTCAGCTTCAATTTGGAAGACAAAACTCAGGTAGCGGCCAACCGACACTCATGCAAACTGCTTCTGCTTCGGGCTCCATGGCAAGAAAGACTGATGTAGTGGCGTTGGCTGCCTTACTTTATACTACTGATGACCTGACATCAGTCCTGAAGTGACAGCAACTAACGCAGAAATACTAAGCCTCTGGTATTCGAGCCGGCCGAGGGCAACCCTGGCAGAGATAACCCAAATGTGATAACTGCAACAGTGAAACACAAAGAACATCAGGAATGTTAGTGCACTACAGCTGAACATTCAATTCTGTCTGTCCTGGTACTGCTCAGCTCATCTGCCACACAATGTTGTTCTGACTCAGTAAACCTCAATGGGCCCTGATAACATCCTAGGATGCCACCTGACTAGCCTAAAATATGCCTCATCAGGACCTCAGAGTTATTAATTACAATCTTAAAACAGGCTTTGCGCCTCCTGTTTGGCGGGCTGCAACGGTCATCCCTCTTCATAAGGGAGGACCGTCAACAGATCTTGAAAGCTACAGACTCATTAGTGTGACTAGTCTTATTTGCAAAGCAATCCAAAGAAGAATTTTGGAAATTCTCAACAAGGGCATAGATGTCCAGACAGTGGATCCATCCCAGTTTGGCTTTATCAAATGAAGATCATGCTTACTTAACCTGGTGGACTTCTTTGAAAAGGTCACAAAGGCAATGGATGACGGGAAAATGGTGCATGCTGCCCACCTAGATTTGACTAAAGCATTTGATATGTATACTCCACTCAGGCACTGTCAACAAAACATTCTGGATAGCTACCTTGCTCACTTACAGGACCCAGGAGGTTAGAAAGTACAGTTTTGTACCTACCATAAATGTAGATGTCCGATAGGTATGCATCTGCAGTCCTTACATATGGGTTGTCCTGCCTCAGGCAGCCCTTCAGTCGGCCGGATTCCAAAGTCTGGGTCCAGCGTCGGCTGATGTCACCCTTTCCCCGAAGTCAGAGTGCCTGGGGTATAAAAGCGTCAGCCGACGCCATCTTCCTCAGTTTTTCTTGCCCCAGATGCCAGGTGCCCTCTAAGGAAGGCTAAATTTGGAGAGATGCAAAAAATTCCAAACATGCACAGTAATATAAAACAAATACACCATAATAGATGACCCCAGCTAGCTATAAGAGGGATAAGAAAGTACAGTTTTGTACCTACCATAAATGTAGATGTCCGATAGGTATGCATCTGCAGTCATAACATATGGGTTGTCCTGCCTCAGGCAGCCCTTCAGTCGGCCGGATTCCAAAGTCTGGGTCTGGCCTCTGCTGATGTCGCACCTTCCCCGACGTCAGAGCGTCTGGGGTATAAAAGCATCAGCCGCCGCCATTTTCCTCAGTTTTTCTTGCCCCAGATGCCAGGTGCCCTCTAGGAAGGCTAAATTTGGATAAATGCAATGGAATTCCAAACATTTGCAAAATTATATATATATATATATATATATATATATATATATATATATATATATATATATATATATATATACACACATATACACATACATGTATATACAAACAAATACACCATAATAGATTCCCCCAGCTAGCTAAAAGAGGGGTAAACACCCTAGGAATACCACAGAGGGGTAGGAGGGAGGGTAAACCTGACTGCAGATGCATACCTATCGGACATCTACATTTATGGTAGGTACAAAAAGTACAGTTTTGTACCTACCATAAATGTAGATGTTCGAAGATCCACATTGCTGCAGTCCTTACATATGGGTAGTCCGCTGTCCTCGGTCGGCCTGAATACCAAAGTATTAGGCTGACGTCGGTCATGGGCGCTCAGATCTGACATCAGAGCGTCAGGGTATTAAAGCGCATGACCGACGTCATATCCTCAGTCTTTTCTTGCCCCAGATGTCAGAAGGCCCCAAAAAGAAAGGCCACAGCCAAAAATAGAATACTTCCCAAAAAAGAGAACAGCTACCACCCAAACCATACAACTATTCCAAACAACAGAGGGGAAGGAGGGAGGGTAAATTGGACTGCAGCAATGTGGATCTTCGAACATCTACATTTATGGTAGGTACAAAACTGTACTATGTTCTTCATCTCACATTGCTGCAGTCCTTACATATGGGTAGAATCCCAAAGCAGAGGTAAAGGGAGGCTGGCAAAATCATAAAGCATTGGGAGCTGCCAGAATGCCCTGTAAGACTGCAGTGGCAAATCCAGCTCTAGATTTGGAATAAAGAGGAAGGTGGTAATGTTTAGAAAAAGTATGCACTGAACTCCAAGTAGCTGCTTCCAAAATATCTTTAGTAGCCACTCCCCTTAAAAAAGCTGTAGAAGTGGCAGTAGCCCTAGTGGAGTGAGGTCTGATTCCAGCCGGAATCTCCTTACCATGATGAGAATAACAAAAAGCAATACAAAAGCCAATCCACTTAGAAATAGTTTGTTTTGAAACAGGTTTCCCCTGAGAACCCAAAGCAAAAGAAACAAACTGCTGAGACTGTCTGAACCCTTTAGTCCTGCTCAAATAATAACGCAACTGCCTGTGAATATCCAAAGTGTGCAAAATTTTCTCCCCTTTATTTTGGGGATCTGCATAAAAAGTAGGCAAATGAATTGATTGGTTCAAGGCCACATTTGGAACCACTTTAGGCATAAAAGTAGGATTAGTACGCAGAGATACCCTATCCTTATGAAAAATTAGGAAGAGTTCAACTGCCATAAGAGCCTGTAATTCAGAAACCCTTCTAGCAGACGTAATTGGCCAACAAAAAAGCAGTCTTCCAAGACAAAAACTTTAACTCAGTAGTAGCTGCAGGTTCAAAAGGAGGTAAAGTAAGTTTCTCCAACACAAAATTGAGATCCCAGGCAGGAGTAGGAGCTCTACGTGGGGGTCTTATGTTCTTTGCCCCTCTAAGAAATTGCTTAAACAAAGGATGAGAGAATAGTGGAGGGTAACAGTCATAGTGAGCAGAAATGGCTGCAGCATGAACTTTTATAGAGGAGAAAGACAAACCCTTATATAGTAATTCTGTAAGATATTGAAGAGAAACACTTAAATCAGGCCTGGAAACATCAAAGCCCTTTGCTTTGCTCCAAATTAAAAATCTTCTCCATTTATCAGCATAAACTTTCCTTGTACTAGGCCTTCTGGCCTCCAAAATAACATTCAAAACTTGTTGTGGAAGCTGCGACCCTCCTGGTTCTAGAACAGAATATGCCAGGCTGTTAGATGTAGGGACTGAATCCTGACATTGAGGAAATGATTGCCCTCCTGTGACAAAAGGTGCGGAACGAAGGCAAAGGCCATGGAGGCTCCCGTACTAAACTCCGCAGCAGATGGTACCAGTGCTGTCGAGGCCAATCTGGAGCTATTAGAATCATGGAGGGCTTGTCTTGTCTGACCTTCAAGAGTACCTTGGGGAGGAGAGGCAGAGGCGGAAAGGCATAGACGTGAAGATTGCTCCAACTGAATGATAGAGCATCCACTTTCCAAGCTGTGGGATGAAACATTTTTGTGCAAAACTTTGGCAACTGGAAATTTAGTGGAGTAGCGAACAGATCTATGTCTGGAGTTCCCCATATCACTGTCAATCTTCGAAATACATGAGGATCCAATTTCCACTCGTGGGGATCCACTATCTGTCTGCTCAAAACATCTGCTAAGGAGTTCTGTGCTCCTGGTAGAAACCTTGCCTGAAGATTGAGGTGTAAACAGAGCAGTCTCCCACAAAATCATTGCTTGCCTGCAAAGAGGGTAAGAATGGGTTCCCCCTTGCTTGTTGATGTACCACATGACAGTTGTGTTGTCTGTTTGAATCAACACTTGCCCTGGGTGAAGTAAATCCTTGAAAGCCATCAATGCAAATTGGACTGCTAACATCTCCTTCAAGTTGATATGTAAATGTTGAAGTCTGGCAGGCCACGTGTCTTGCACCCATTTTCCATTGAGGTGTGCTCCCCAAGCCTTGTCCGAGGCATCTGTCGTTAAAATCTGACTCGCCTCTGGTCGGGTCACAGAGAGTCCCTTGTTTAGGTGACATTCCTGAGCCCACCACAAAAATTCCTTTTGAATGCAAGGTATTATTTGAATGACAGTGTCCAGATCTTGGCAGTGTTGTGTCCATACATTTTGAGATACCATTGTAGCTTCCTCATATGCAGTTTGGCATTGGGAAGCACCAGAATACAAGATGCCATGAACCCCAAGGCTTGAAGGACTGTCCTTGCAGTCAGCCTGGACCGTAGAGACAATTGATGGAAGTAAAGAGTAAGGTTCTTTTGCTTGTCCGGGGTCAAAAAAGCCATCTGGGAAGCTGTATTCAGTCTCACACCCAGAAAGCACATTTCCTGAGAGGGTACTAGACTGGACTTGTTTCGTTCACAGAATACCCTAGGCACCTTAACACTGCCATCACATACTGTAGATGATGAAGAAGTTCGTCCTTGTCTTGAGCCAGAATCAGGCAATCGTCCAAATAAGGATAAATTTGTATTCCTCTTAACCGTAAGAAGGCTATCACTGGAGCCAGAACCATTGTGAACACCCTGGGCGCAGTAGATAAGCCAAAGGGCAATGCAGAGAACTGATAATGTAAAGTCCCAGCCTGAAAACGCAGGTACCTCCTGCAACTGGGCCTGATAGGAACATGAAGATAAGCCTCTTTGAGATCTAGAGTTACCATCCAGTGATCTTTGCCCAACAGAGGTAGAAGTTGTTGCAACGTCAACATTTTGAATTTTGGAATGTCCAGGTATGTGTTGAGGATAGATAAATCCAAAATCGGCCTCCAAGTGTTTCCTTTCTTTGGTACTAGAAACAGGCGAGAATAAAATCCTAGGCCCACTTCTGATAGAGGGACCTGCTGTATAGCCCCCATTTGAAGAAGTAAAGCAATCTGCTTGTGAGCCTCTACCCTTTGCTGAGGAGGAACGTCTGGCATGCCTTTGAAAGGAGGCAATGTATGGAAATAAAACTTGTAGCCTCGGTTTATAATGTCCAACACCCATTTGTCCTGGGTGACTAAAAGCCAGTTTTGCTTGAAGAGTGCCAACTTTCCTCCCAAAGGAGCTGCCAGACAGGCAGAATCTGGCAGCTGAAAATGCAGGTCATTGGGCCTGTTTACAAAAGGACTGGCCCCTGCCCTCTCCTGTAGATTGTGCAGGTGAACTCCATGTTCTAGGCCTGAAAGTACTCTGAGCTCTGCCCCTACCACGTCTAGATCTACCCCTAGACTGTGAATCAGAAGGATAAGCCCATCCCTTAGTAGGCCAATTCCTGCTAAACTTAGGAGGCTGCACCTGCAAAAAATCTTTAACAGTCTGCATAGACTTAGCCTTGTCTTCCATTTTCTTCAATACAGACTCCACAGGAGAACCAAATAAAACTTCAGACTGTAAAGGAGCATCCAAAATTCTAGTTTTAACATGATCTGACAAATTCTGATCCTTAAGCCAGGCGTGCCTGCGAATAACTGAACCAGTGGCAGCCACCCTGGAAGAAGCCTGTAAAGCATCGAAACCACACTGCAAAGAATGCTTACCCACCTGTTCAGAGGCATGTACCAAATCCTGTAATTCTTTACACTCTATGCCCTCTGCCAAAGCATCCACTTTAGATTTTAGTTGAGTAAGGAGAAAATTCTGATACTTCAACATATGAAACTGGCAATTCAAAGCCCTCATTGCTAAAGTGGAAGAGGTATACACTTTCTTACCCCATCTATCCAAAGCTCTAGCATCATTATCCATAGGAACTGGATTCTTTACAACAGAAGCCCTGACACCCTTAGGTCCCTGGCTAATAGTTTCTGGGTCAGCCCTTGGACTCTTATACAGATATTTATGAGCCTCAGGTACCCTATAATACCTGTCTGGCTTAACTGGCGCAGGAGGCAGAGAGTCTGGATTAAGGGAAGCCTCGGAGAAAACGTCCTGAACAACATCCAAAACAGGAGGAATAGCCAAGGGCCTATGTTGTGTTAAAAACAAAAATTCCCTAAGCCTCTTACGGGAATCTGAGAAATCCTGACCTTCCCATTTAAAATGCTCCCTCATAGAATGCAGGGTTTCTGAAAAAGAAAAATCCTCTGGAGGAGAAGCAGAAGGAGTGGAATCCTCTGCGTCTGAATCAGAATAAGGAGGAAAATCCTGAATGTCTTCAGCCGAAGACTCTGAGTAATCTGAAGCCTGCTCCAAACTTTCCACCTCTGGCTCTACCCTAGGCCTCTTATCAGGAGGGGGCATAGAACCTCTGATTAAAGAAATTAAATCTTCTGCCATTTTAAGCATATGTTTTTTAGGCACAGAACCTGCAGAACTAGGACTGACACCCGTGGAAGGCAAACCAGGCCTGCCTTTGGAAGGAGCCTTAGAGATAGAAGGAGAAGGCCTAACCACCTTAGGCAAGGAAGGAGAACAGCAACTTGAGAGGCCCCTCAGCCTGACCTGACTCCTGAGAGGCCACATCTTGCAAAATTAAAGCCTCCCCCTGAGACTCAACTGAAACCTCGGCCGGATCCACAGATTCCACCGTAGTTTCTAAAGAACCGGCGTCCGGAACGGACGACTCATCCTGCCTGGACTTTAAAGATTTTTCTTTGCGCTTCTTCCCGGTAGCGGGCGTCGGAGGATCCGACGGCATATTATAATTACACCGCTTACCGAAGACAAGCCTAGCGCAATCTAACCTACGTTTAATGGTGCGCTTATTAAACCTAGCACAAAAGCGACACCCAACTACATCGTGCTCAGGTCCCAAACAAGGAATACAAAAAGAGTGGTAATCCCTATGCAGTATCTGTTTCCCACAAGAAATACAATTATTCACTTTTTCTGACATCCGGAAATAACTGAGGCAAGAAAAAACAAAAATATTCCCCAACGGGGTACTTAACCCAACTTGGTTTCGGTCTGAAACTCAGAATACGAAAATTTCAGAACGCCGAACGGCACTTGCAAACGCTGCTTCTGCATCGGACCACGCGGCAAAAAAGACTGAGGATATGACGTCGGTCATGCGCTTTAATACCCTGACGCTCTGATGTCAGATCTGAGCGCCCATGACCGACGTCAGCCTAATACTTTGGTATTCGGGCCGACCGAGGACAGCGGACTACCCATATGTAAGGACTGCAGCAATGTGAGATGAACAACATCTGTACTATGTCCTTCATGGATGCATCTGCAGTCATAACAAATGGGTAGAATACCATAGCCAATCTGGGGGAGGAGGTACTAAGAAAAAGATGGTGTAGTTAGGATCCCCTGCAGGACTGCAGTAGCAAAGCCTGCTCTGGATCTGGAGTATAAAGGTAGATTGTAATGTTTGGTAAATGTATGCACGGAGCTCCAAGTAGCAGCTTCAAAAATGTCCTTGGTAGCCACCCCTCGTAGGAAGGCTGTAGTGGTGGCCGTGGCCCTTGTGGAATGAGGCCTGATGTTTGCAGGAACTGACTTTCCATGAAAGGAGTAACAAAATCGAATGCAATTTCCTATCCATTTTGAAATTGTCTGTTTGGAAATTGCTTTTCCTTGCACCCCTGCAGCATATGCTACAAATAGTTAGTCAGTTTTTCTGCTACTTTTAGTTCTGTCCAAGTAGTAGCGTAGTTGTCTGTGTATATCCAGGGTGTGCAGAAGTTTTTCCCCTCTATTCTGTGGATTTGGGAAGAACGTAGGCAAGTGAATAGCTTGGTTCAAGGACACCCTAGATACCACCTTTGGCATAAAAGTAGGATTAGTTCTTAGTGCAACTCTGTCCTGATGGAAGATAAGAAATGGCTGTACTGCCATTAATGCTTGTAACTCAGATACTCTTCTTGCTGAAGTTATTGCCAGAAGGAATGCAGTTTTCCAAGACAGGAACTGAAGATCCGCTGTTGCTGCTGGTTCAAAGGGAGGAAGTGTTAGTTTCTCCAAGACAAAGTTGAGATCCCAAGCAGGTAAAGGGGTTTTTCTTGGAGGTTTGACATTTTTGATCCCTCTCAGAAATTGCTTGAGGAGAGGGTGTGAGAAGATAGGTGGATCCACATTGTATTCTGCTGAAATTGCTGAGGCATGAATCTTAATGGAAGAATAAGAAAGGCCATTGTGGAACAGTTCTGCTAAGTATTCCAGAATGTGTGTCATGCTTGCCACTGTCACATCTAAGCCTTTTGATGTGTTCCAAATGAAAAATCTTTTCCATTTAGCTGAGTATGTCTTCCTTGTGGAAGGCCGGCGAGCTTCCATGATAATGTCCTTCACTCTCTGTGATAAAACATTTTGTTTTGGATTTAAGGGATTTTCCAGGCAGTTAGCTGCAATGTTTTTAAGTTGGGATGCATGATCTTGAAATTGTTCTGCGTCAGAAGAAGAGGCCATAGGGGGAGAGGCCATGGTTTTGCCTGTGACATGCTCCTCAATAGTGGATACCAGTGTTGCCTTGGCCAGTCTGGAGCTATCAGAATCACTCTTGGCTGTTCCTCCCTGATCTTCAGTAGAACCTTGTACATTAAAGGGAGAGGTGGGAAGGCATATACTTTTAGAGCTTTCCAGCTGAAAGAGAGAGAGTCCACCCTCCATGCTTGTGGGTGGTATGTCCTTGAGCAGAATGTCCTCAGTTGATGGTTGAGGGGGGAGGCAAACAGATCTATCTCCGGCGTTCCCCATGCCTTTGTTATGAGTTGGAAGATGTCTGGGTGCAGCATCCATTCGTGTGCATCCATGGTAGTTCTGCTTAAACTGTCTGCCAGTGTATTTTCCTTTCCTGGCACGAACTGGGACTGCAGTTGGATATTGAGTTTCAGGCATAGCTCCCATAGATTCATAGCCAGCCGGCATAGAGGGTAGGAGTGTGTGCCTCCCTGCTTGTTTATGTACCACATGACCGTGGTGTTGTCTGTCCTTATTAACAGGTGGCCTTGATGAAGGGTATGAAAGCATCGATTGCATGCATCACTGCCAGCATTTCCTTTTGGTTTATGTGCATGTGTAGCTGTCCTTGAGACCACAGGCCTTGGATACATTTGCCCTCCATGTGTGCTCCCCATCCTCGGTCTGAAGCGTCCGTGGTGATGGTTTGTTTTGTTTTTGGTTTGTTGAAAGGCAACCCTCTGTTGGACTGGCAGGCCTGAGCCCACCACAGGAATTCCTTTTGAAGGCAAGGAATGATTGGTATCAAAGTTTCCAAACTGTGACTGTGTTGAGACCATACACTCCTTAGATACCATTGTAATTTTCTCATATGCAGCCTGGCCTGTGGTATCAGAATTATGCAGGATGCCATGTAACCCAGGGCCTGCAGGATTTTCCTTGCAGTAAGCTGAGCTTGTCTTGTCAGATTCATGAAGTAATCCAGAAGTTGTTTTTGTTTTTCTTCTGTGAGAAAGGCCATTTGGGTGGTTGTGTCTAGATCCGCACCCAGAAAGGTTATCCTTTGGGATGGAACCAGTCTTGATTTTTGGATGTTGACTGTGTATCCCAATGCTTGCAGTAGGTGGATGGCATAGGCCAAGTCTTTTATCAAATTTACCTTGTTGTCCGCTTGTATAAGGCAGTCGTCCAGATAAGGGTAGATTTGAATCCCCTGAAGTCTGCAGTGTGCAATTACTGATGGCAGGCATTTCGTGAATACTCTGGGCGCAGTAGATAAGCCAAAAGGCAATGCTGAGAATTGATAATGCTCTGATCCTGCAAGAAATCTGAGGTGTCTTCTGCAGTTTGGTCGAATAGGGACGTGCAGGTATGCCTCCTTGAGATCTAGAGTCACCAGCCAAGACTCCTTGCCCAACATGGGAATAAGTTGCTGTAGGGTCAGCATCTTGAATTTTGGCACAATGAGCTAAGTATTCAGTGCGGACAGGTCGAGAATAGGCCTCCATTGATTTTCTTTTCTTGGTACAAGGAATAGTCTGGAGTAAAATCCTTGGCCTTGCTCTGAAAGTGGTACCTTTTCTATAGCTTTCATTTGAAGCAAGTTGTTGATCTGCTTTAAAGCCTCTGCCCTCTGATTTGGTGGTAGGTTTGGCATTCCGTTTCTTTTTAGCAAAGTGTGGAAGTGGAACCTGTATCCTTTGTCTATTATTTGCAGTGTCCATGTGTCCCTTGTAATATAATGCCATTTTTTTGAGAATAAAGCAAGCTTTCCACCCAAGGGTGCTTCCAGTTGAGCCCTGGTGGGCAGAATCAAAGTAAAGTCATTGAGCCTGTCCTGGTGTAGTAGTAGTTGTTGCTGCTGTTGCACTACCTCTCTGGTTGGCAGGCTGCCACTGACGGCCTCTAAGAGCCCCTAGATTGGCCTCTGCCTCTCTGGGCTCTGTCCGAGTCTGGAAAGGACCAATTCTTAGGCCAGTTTCTGCTGAATCTCGGCGGTTGTACTTGTAGGAAATCCTTAACTGTTTGCACAGATTTTGCCTTTTCTTCATACTTTTTTAAGACCTCCTGAGCAGAGCAGCCAAATAAATTTTGCTTCTCCATTGGAGCATCCAGGAGTTTAGCTTTAACATGGTCTGGCAAAGATTGTTCCTTCAGCCAGGCATGTCTACGAATAACTGGCCCAGTCACAGCTGACCTAAATGAAGCCTCCAATGCATCATAACCACACTTTAAGAAATGATTACTAACCTGCTGTGAGTTGTGTACCAAATCCTGAAGGGATTTACGGTCAAGGGGCTCAGGAGAAGAAAACTTCTTGTTCAGTTCATCTAACAAATACTCATGGTACTGTATCATATGAAATTGACAATTTAGTGCCCTGACGGAAAGAGTTGCAGAAGTATATACCTTCTTTCCCCATCTCTCTAAAGCTCTAGACTCTCTTTCAGAAGGTAGAGGATTTTTGGCAGTGGCAGCCGCAACCCCTTTAGGGCCCAGAGTAATAGTTTCTGGGTCTGCAGAATGGACTTTATACAGATGAAAATGAGAATCCGGGACCCTGTAGTATCTGTCAGGTTTGGCAGGGGCCGGGGGGAGAGTATCAGGGGCTGTACTGACATCATTGTACACATCATCAATTACATTCAAAACAGGAGGTATAGCTAAGGGCCTATGCTGAGGCAAATGTAAAAAGGTCCTTAATCTTTTTCTAGAATCAGAGAATTCCTGACCTTGCCATTAAAAATGCTCTCTCATGGAGTGTAGAGTCTCACCAAAGGAAAACTCTTCAGGAGGGGAGGCCGAAGGGATAGATTCTTCAGCATCAGAATCCTCATAGGGCGAATAAGCCTCCTCCTGGTGGTCTGACAACTCAGAACCATCCGAGGACTCATCTGAAGAGTGTGGGTCAGAAGGCTCAGTCCTGGGCCTTTTGTCTGGTGGAGGGTGAGAGGCCCTGTCCAGGTGAGGTTGTGAACCTCTAATTAAAGAAATAAGGTCATCTGCAAGGCAGAGGATCTGAGAACTAGAGGAAGGCCTCTGAGAGGTAGTCTTGGGAGGCAAAGCTTTAGAAAGTTTAGCAGCTTTAGCCCTAGAAAAGGCCTTAATGGACATGGAAGCAGGGGGCCTAGCTGCCCCATGTGCAGGAGAAGATATGTCCAAAGCTATGGTGTCGGACATATCCTGGGCACTGGTTTCGGTAGGTAGCACAGTAGCCGACTCAGCCGGGGCCTCCCGGGCCGCGGTGGTCGGTTGAGTGGATTCGGATGAAGGAATCTCAGAGGACTCTGTTTCGGCCGAAACCGAGACACTCGCGGTATACCTCACCGTGGTTTCAGCCGAAACCGCGGGCCGCGAGTGTCAGTCCTTGTCCTTCCGTTTTTTCACCAAATGTGATGTCAGAGTCTCCGACGGCATTTTATATGCAAAACTAGCCCCAAAAAATTCCTCTGCAAACTCCGACCGACGTCTAAGGGTTCGTCGGTTGAAGGAAGCACAGGTTGAACAGGACGATACGTCGTGGTCTGGGCCTAAGCAAGGAAGGCAGTAGGAATGGAAATCCTTATGAGGTATTTGTTTCCCACAAGTTAAACAATTATTTACTTTATCTGACATCGGCTGAGGCAAGAAAGAGTCCCCAAAGGGGTACTTAGCTTTTTCGAAGTTTTCGGTAGCTAAAATCACTGGATCTGACCGACCGGCACTTGCGAACAGCTTCTGCTTCGGGCACCGCGCGGCAAGAAAGACTGAGGAAAATGGCGCTGGCTGATGCTTTTATACCCCAGACGCTCTGCCGTCGGGGAAGGTGCGACATCAGCCGAGGCCAGACCCAGACTTTGGAATCCGGCCGACCGAAGGGCTGCTTGAGGCAGGACAACCCATATGTTATGACTGCAGATGCATCCTTGAAGGACATCCCAAGAAATACCACAGAGGGGAAGGAGGGAGGGTAACCCTGACTGCAGATGCATACCTATCGGACATCTACATTTATGGTAGGTACAAAACTGTACTATGTCCTTCAAGTTTGCATCTGCAGTACTTACATATGGGTAGAATACCATAGCCAAGCTGGGGGTGGTAGGATCTAAGAAAAGGATGGTGTAGCTAAAATGCCCTGCAGGACTGCCGTAGCAAAGCCTGCTCTGGATCTGGAATATAATGGTAAGTTGTAATGCTTGGGAAATGTATGCACGGAGCTCCATGTAGCAGCTTCTAAAATGTCCTTGGTAGCCACCCCTCGTAAGAAGGCTGTGGAGGTGGCTGTGGCTCTGGTGGAATGAGGTCTAATGTTAGCTGGCACAGTTTTGCCATGAAAAGAGTAGCAGAATCAAATGCAATTTCCTATCCATTTTGAGACTGTCTGTTTGGAAACTGCTTTTCCTTGTATACCAGCAGCATATGCTACAAACAGCTGGTCAGTTTTTCTGTAAGTCTTAGTTCTGTCCAAATAGTAGCGCAACTGTCTGTGAATGTCCAGGGTATGCAGAAGTTTCTCCCCCTTGTTTTGTGGATTTGGAAAGAAGGTAGGCAGGTGAACAGCTTGGTTCAATGAGACCCTGGATACCACCTTTGGCATGAATGAAGGATTGGTTCTCAAAGAGACTCTGTCCTGATGGAAAATAAGAAATGGTTGTACTGCCATGAGGGCTTGCAATTCAGATACTCTTCTTGCTGAGGTTATGGCCAGTAGGAAGGCAGTCTTCCAAGACAGGAACTGTAGTTCTGAAGATGCTGCTGGTTCAAAGGGAGGTAGAGTTAACTTTTCCAACATGAAGTTAAGGTCCCATGTAGGCACTGGTGGTTTCCTTGGAGGATTGATGTTTTTAATTCCTCTTAGAAACTGCCTTAGGAGAGGATGAGAGAAGACAGGTGGATCAGTATTGTATTCTGCTGAAATTTCTGAAGCATGAATTTTTATGGAAGAGTAAGAAAGGCCATTGTGGAGCATTTCTGCCAAGTATTCCAGGATATGTGCCATGCTCATCACTGTCGCATCTAGGCCCTTTGCGGTGCTCCAAGTGCGGAATCTTTTCCATTTCGCTGAATATGCCTTTCTTGTGGAAGGTCTGCGAGCTTCCATGATGATATCCTTCACTCTCTTGGATAGCTTTTCCTGGTGAGGAGTCAAGGTATTCTCCAGGCTGTCAGCTGCAGGGTTTTCAGGCTGGAGTGCAGAGTTTTGCAATTGTGCTGTGTCAGAAGTGACCATTGTGGTAGAGGCCACGGTTTCGTGCGTGACATGCTCCTTAACAGTGGGTACCAGTGCTGTCTCGGCCAGTCCAGAGCTATCAGAATCACTTCTGGCTGCTCTGTCCTGATTTTCAGTAATACCTTGGTCATTAATGGAAGAGGTGGAAATGCATACACTGTTAGAGTATTCCAGCTGAAAGAGAGAGTGTCCACTTTCCATGCTTGTGGGTGGTATGTCCTTCAGCAGAATTTCTTCAGCTGATGGTTGTGGTGGGAGGCAAAAAGATCTATGTCCGGCCTCCCCCATGATTGTGTTATCTGATGGAAGACGTCTGGGTGCAGCATCCATTCGTGTGGATCCATGATATTTCTGCTTAGGCTGTCCGCCAGTATATTGTCTTTTCCTGGCACAAACTGGGATTGCAGCTCTATACTGAGTTTTAGGGAAAGTTCCCAAAGATTCATTGCCAGCCTGCAAAGAGGGTAGGAATAGGTACCTCCTTGCTTGTTTATGTACCACATAACTGTGGTATTGTCTGTCCTTATCAGCAGGTGGCCTTGATGCAGAAAGTGTTTGAAGGCCTCTATTGCATGTATCACTGCCAGCATTTCCTTTTGGTTTATGTGCATGTGCAATTCTTTCTGTGACCATAGTCCTTGGATGCATCTGCCCTCCATGTGTGCTCCCCATCCATGGTCTGAAGCGTCTGAAGCGTCTGATGTAATGGTTTGGCTGGTTATTGGTTTGCTGAAGGGCAGACCCCTGTTTGACAGGCTTGCTTGAGCCCACCACAGAAATTCCTTTTGAAGGCATGGAATGAGTGGTATCAAAGCTTCTAGGCTGTGACTGTGCTGAGACCATAAACTCCTTAGGTACCATTGTAGTTTCCTCATATGCAGCCTTGCTTGTGGAATCAGAAGAATGCACGATGCCATGTAACCCAGGGCCTGCAGGATTTTCCTTGCAGTCAGCTGAGTTTGTTTTGTCAGATTTTCGAAGTAATCCGGTAGTTGTCTTTGTTTTTCTTCTGTGAAAAAAGCCATTTGGGTGGTTGTATCTAGTTCCGCACCCAGGAAAGTTATTCTTTGGGATGGTACAAGTCTTGATTTGTGAATGTTGACTGTGTATCCCATAGTCTGAAGTAGGCGGATGGCATAATTCAAGTGTTATACAAGCGGACAGCCAACAAACTTTGGTAAAAGGCAGTCGTCCAGATATGGGTATATTTGAATCCCCTGAAGTCTGCAGTGTGCAATTACTGATGCCAGGCATTTCGTGAATACTCTGGGCGCAGTAGATAAGCCAAAGGGCAATGCTGAGAATTGATAATGCTCTGAACCTGCAAGAAATCCGAGGTGTCTTCTGCAACTTTGTCTGATAGGGACATGCAGGTATGCCTCCTTGAGGTCTAGAGTTACCAGCCAAGACCCCTTGCCCAGCATGGGAAGAAGTTGCTGTAGGGTCAGCATTTTGAATTTTGGCACAATGAGATAAGTATTCAGTGCGGACAAGTCGAGAATAGGCCTCCATTGTTTTTCTTTTCCTGGGACAAGGAATAGTCTGGAATAAAATCCTTGGCCTTGTTCTGAGAGAGGAACCTTTTCTATAGCTTTCATTTGCAATAGGTTGGCAATTTGTTTTAAAGCCTCTGCCTTTTGATTCGGTGGCAGGTTTGGCATGCCTTTTCTTTTTGGTAATGTATGAAAATGGAACCTGTATCCTTTGCCTATTATTTGCAGTGTCCATTTGTCTCTTGTAATACTGTGCCAATTTCTTGAGAATAAAGATGGCTTTCTGCCCAAAGGTGCTTCCAACCGAGCCCTGGTTGGCGGGCTCAAGGTGAAGTCATTGAGTCTGTCCTTGTGCAGCAGTTGTAGGTCCTGCACTACCTCTCTGGTTAGGAGGCTGCCATTGACGTCCTCTGTAGGAGCCTCTAGCTTGCCCTCTACCTCTGGCACGCCTGTTCTTGCCTCTTTGAAATCTCTCTGTGTCTGGAAAGGACCAATTCTTAGAAGGCCAATTTCTGCTGAATCTTGGTGGTTGGACCTGTAGAAAATCTTTGACTGTTTGTACAGATTTAGCCTTTTCCTCAAATTTCTTTAAGACCTCCTGAGCAGTGGAGCCAAATAACTTTTGCTTTTCCAGTGGTGCATCCAGCAGTTTTGCTTTAACATGATCTGGCAGAGTTTGTTCCTTCAGCCAAGCATGCCTACGTAAGACTGCACCTGTCATTGCTGACCTACATGAAGCTTCCAATGCATCATAACCACACTGCAAGAAATGGTTGCTAACCTGTTGTGAGTTATGTACCAGATCCTGAAGTGCCTTGCGATCTAGGGGTTCAGGTGAAGACAGCTTTTTATGCAATTCATCTAACAAATACTCTTGGTACTGTATCATATGGAATTGACAATTTAATGCCCTCATAGAAAGAGTGAAAGAGAGTCCAGGGCTTTAGAGAGATGGGGTAAAAAAGTGTATACTTCTTCCAGAGGGGAGTGGATTTTTAGTAGTGGCAGTTGCAACCCCTTTAGGGCCCTGGGAAATAGTTTCTGGGTCAGCAGAGTGGGCCTTGTAAAGGAAATAATGCGAGTCCGGGACCCTGTAGTACCTGTTGGGTTTGACAGGAGCCGGAGGAAGGGAGTCAGGGGTAATGCTAGACTCAGAATACACATCATCAATGACATTTAAAACAGGAGGAATAGCCAAAGGTCTATGCTGTGGTAAATGCAAAAAGGTCCTTAATCTCTTCCTGGAATCGGAGAATTCCTGGCCCTGCCATTGGAAATGCTCTCTCATGGAGTGAAGGGTCTCCCCAAAGGACAGTTGTTCAGGAGGGGAGGCCGAGGGAATAGATTCCTCTGCATCAGAATCCTCGTAGGCCGTAAAGGCCTCCTCCTGGTAGTCTGATAGAGCAGAGCCATCTGAGGCCTCATCAGAGGACTGGGGATCAGTGGGCTCAACCCTGGGCCTTTTGTCTAGAGGAGGTTGAGAGCCCCTGTCTGGATGTGGCTGAGAGCCCCTAATTAAGGTAATAAGGTCCTCAGCCAAACTTAAAATCTGTGAACCTGTAGTGGATCCCTGAGGAATAGCCTTGGGAGGCAGAGATTTCGGCTGTTTAGCAGCTTTATCCCTTGTGAAAGCTTTTATGGACATGGATGCAGGAGGCCTGGCTGCTCCACGTGCTGGCGTAGTTTTGTCCAGGGGGATGGTGTCGGATGTTTCCTGAACACCGGTTTCGGAGGGAAATTCTATAACCGACTCAGAAGAGGCCTCCGGGGCCGAGGTTGTCAGTTGTGCGGTTTCCACGGTCGGAAGTACCAAGGACTCTGTTTCAGCCGAGACCGAGACACTCGCGGTAGGCCTAGGCGTGGTTTCAGCCGAAACCACGGTCCACGTGTGTCGGTCCTTGTCCTTCTGTTTTTTGGTAAAATGAGAAGTCGGAGTCTCCGACGGCATAGTATAACAGAAACTAGCCCCAAAAAATTCCTCTGCAAACTCCGCCCGACGCCTAAGAGTGCGTCGATTGAAGGAGGCACAGGCAGTACAGGCTGAAACATCGTGGTCTGGGCCTAGGCAGGGGAGGCAGTAAGAATGGAAATCCTTATGAGGTATTTGTTTCCCACAAGTTAAGCAATTAACTTTAAGCGTTTGATCTGACATTGGCTGAGGCAAGAAAGAGTCCCCAACGGGGTACTTAGCTTTTGAAGTCTTCGGTAGCTGAAGTTACAGGAGCTGGCCGACCGGCACTTGCGAACTGCTTCTGCTTCGGGCACCACGCGGCAAGAAAGACCGGGGAAGATGGCGTCGGCTGATGCTTTTATACCCCAGGCGCTCTGACGTCGGGGAAAGGGCGACATCAGCTGACGCCGGACCCAGACTTTGGAATCCGGCCGACTGAAGGGCTGCCTGAGGCAGGACAACCCATACGCAAGGACTGCAGATGCATCCTTGAAGGACATCTGGTGAGGCCACCTCCACAAACAGGCAGGTCACCAGTGGAGATCCTACGGCTCTGTGCTGGTTACACTCCTCGGTCATCTACTTCTTGAATGCAATGTCAAAACAGTGCCAAAGGCCTTTGGCTGACCGAGTTAGCAGATGACTGCAAACTGTGAGCAGCTACTGAATCCCTCCAAGATGAGAACAGCTTTCAGGAAGGTCTAATATTTGGTGCTAAGGCCATGGCTTAAAACTCGTCACGAAATTAACTATAGTATCTTTTGGGAAGTCTACTACCCCTGTTAACTATTCAATAAAACACCCTTAAAAGTTGATGCACTAGTCAGGGATCTGGGAACTCGTGTAGTTAGTAACCTAGACTTGAACCAACTTGTGTCCAAGATAGTAAGAAAACCCTTCTGTGTTGTTCAACTTGTATGCATGGCATCTAGATCTGGAAAGGTCATCGTACCACTATATTCTGTCCTCATCAGACCTATCATAGAGTATAAAGCCACCTTTGGTATGTACCAGACCAGACATATGCAGCAAGCGAACATCCACAAGGTTCCTTACAAAAAGAAAACAAGGAGCAAACAGTGTCATATGCTGATCGCCTCAAAGCCCTGTCTTTTTACTAGGCAACATACTGACTTCTGAGATGATCTTTGCCTGGCATACACGGCATCCCTGGACCCTGTTCTGATGAACCTTATGCACATTCACAAAAACTGCATCAGCACTACTAGATTAAAAGACCTTAATTCTGCTTGCGAAATAAAAAGAACATGTTAGACAGATTTCCCATTCTCTAGAAAGTACAGTCGTGTAAACTTACCATAAATGTAGATGTTTGAGTGTATTCACTGTTGCAGTCATTACATTTGTGTAATCTGCTGGCAGGTTGCCCTCAGGCAGCGGGTAATCTGCTGGCAGGTTGCACTCAGTCAGCCTGATTAGCAAAGTCTTGGGTCCTGTGTCAGTTGCTGTCCCATCTTCCAGGACGTCGAGGGTATAAAACATGCAGCCGACCCCATTTTCATCAGTTTTTCTCGCCCCAGATGTCAGGTGCCCCCCAAATGGGGAGCAAAATTATATATAAATATATATGCATGTAATTTAGAACACAACAAATATACCTCCAAAAAAAGCAAATACACCAAAAAGGCTTTTGAGCATAATAAAAGAAAGAAGAGGTATAGTAAAGGAAAAAGCAGGGGGCTGGCGGGTGGGTAACCCGGACTGCAACAGTGAATACACTCGAACATCTACATTTATGGCAAGTGTACACAACTGTACTATGTTCTTCGTGTTTCCCTGTTGCAGTCATTACATTTGGGTAGAATCCCAAAGCTATGGTTGGGAGGATGGAATTATACAGCATTAGGAGCAGCTATAAGGCCCTGCAGGACAGCAGTGGAAAACCTGCTCTGGATTTAGAGAAGAGAGGTAAATGGTAACATTTGGTGAACGTATGAACTGAGCTTCAGGTAGCAGCTTCTAGAATGTCTCTGGTAGGAACCCCTCGGAGAAAGACTGCAAAAGTAGATGCAGCCCTGGTGGAATGGGATCCGATCCCCTTGCAAACTGGTTTACCATGGTGCATGTAGCAAAAACGAATGCAATGGCTTATCCATTTTGAAATAGTCTGCTTTGAAATAGCCTTTCCCTCTGCAGCAAATGCCACCAGTAATTGCTCAGATTTTCTTAGAGATTTTGTTCTGTTTAAGTAGAATCTTAGTTGTTTGGGTACATCCAATGAATGCAGAATCCACTCACCCTTGTTCTGTGGATTTGAAAAAAAAGTTGGCAGGTGAATGGTTTGATTAAGAGCCACAATAGATACCACTTTAGGCATAAAGGATGTATTGGTCCTGAGCGCCACCCTGTGGGTAGAAGATAATGAAAAGCTCCACTGCCATGAGAGCCTGGAGTTCTGAAATGTTTCTAGCTGAAGTGACTGCTAAAACAAAAGCTGTCTTCCAAGAGAGAAATTTTATGTCTGCAGTAGCAGCTGGCTCAAAAGGAAGTAGGGTGAGCTTTTCCAATACAAAATTGAGGTCCCATGCAGGAGTTAGTGCTCTCCTGGGAGGACTTAAATTTTTGGCCCCTTTGAGATACTGCTTTAGCAGCGGATGAGAAAAGAGGGGAGGCTCTGCTTTGTAATGAGCTGAAATGACAGAGGCATGGATTTTTATGGAAGAGAAAGATAGGCCCTTGAGAAGCATCTTGGTTAAATATTGCAGAATCTGAGGAATATTGGACATTACTGTGCTTATTCCTTGTGCCTGGTTCCAGGCACAGAATCGTTTCCATTTATCAGCATAAGATTTTCTAGTACTAGGCCTTCTAGCCTCCAAAATGACATCCATTACATATTTGCTCAGAGATGTAACTGGTGTAGTTAGTTGATTAGCCACTCTGCAAGATTCAGAGTTTGGAGCAGAGTGTGCAGAATTTGACAGTTCTGCTGAGACAGTAGATAAGGAGTCTGAGGCAGGTACCACGGAGGAAAGTGTGACATATTGCGTAGGAGTGGGTACCAGTGTTGGTGAAGCCAATCTGAAGCAATCAGAATCATCTTTGGTTTTTCCTGTCTGCCTCTGCTCTCCAAGGTCTTGCTAAACGTCAGAGGGGGAAAGGCATAGACCGATAGGTTTTTCCAGCTGAAGGATAGAGCATCCACTTTCCAAGCTTTTTTGTGACGAATTCATGTGCAGAATTTGTCCAACTGATAGTTTTGGAGGAGGCAAGCTGATCTATGTCTGGGCTACCCCATTTGCGTGTCAACATGCTGAAGAATTGTGGATCCAGTTTCCATTCGTGTGGGTCCATAAGATTTCTGCTTAGTTCGTCTGCCAGAGTATTTTGTTTTCCTGGCAGGAATTGAGCTTATAGAAGTATTTGATAAGTCAAGGCCATGTTCCATAAAGCCATGGCTAGTCTGCAAAGGGGATAGGAATGAGTACCCCCCCCCCCTCGCTTATGTACCACATGAATGTGGTGTTGTCTGTATTTACCAGTAGTTGCCCTGGGAGAAACTGGTCCTTGAAGGCTGCCAGAGCATACTGTACAGCTAGCACCTCTTTCTGGTTGATGTGTAGGTGCATTTGCTTTGGGCGCCATTGGCCCTGAATGCACTTCCCTGCCAGATGCGGCCCCTAGGTGTAATCTGATGCTTCTGTAGTCAGGGTTTGGGTAGCAGGGCGTGGAATGAATGACAGTCCCTTGTTTTGGTGACAGGCCTCTGCCCACCATAGGAACTCTCATTACAGGCAAGGAATGATAGGAATCATTGTTTCCAGGCTGCGACAATGTTGACTCCATAAGCTTTTTAGGTACCATTGAAGTTTCCTCATATGCAGTCTTGCATATGGAATTATTAGAATGCAGGAAGCCATGAACCCCAAGGCCTGAAGAATTTGTCTTGCAGATAGCTGGTTTTTGTGGCCACTTGTTTGAAGTAAGGCATTAATTGAATTTGTTTTTCTGGTGTAAGGTAAGTCATCTGGGCAGTTGTATTCAAGCTTGCACCCAGGAATGTAATTAGTTGAGAGGGTACCAGTTGTGATTTCTTTTTGTTTATGGTGTACCCTAGACAAGTTAGAAGCCCTTTCACAAACGCCAGATGTTTTAGAAGAGTGTCCTTGTTTTCTGCCTGAATTAGACAATCATCCAGGTAAGGATAAATTTGAATGCCTCTGTCTGCAAAATGCA
The DNA here is from genome assembly GCF_019279795.1 of Protopterus annectens. Classification (NCBI taxonomy): domain Eukaryota; kingdom Metazoa; phylum Chordata; order Ceratodontiformes; family Protopteridae; genus Protopterus; species Protopterus annectens. The sequence continues at coordinate 485,598,078 of NC_056726.1, read as the reverse complement.
ATCACTGGTGCCAGGCACTTTGTGAAGACCCTGGGCACAGTAGACGAGCCAAAGGGCAGTGCATAGGCAGTAACTGTTGTAGTCAGCATCTTGAATTTTGAAATGTCCAGAAATGTATTTAGAATGGATAAGTCCAGAATTGGACGCCATGATTGGTCTTTCCTGGGTACCAGGAAAAGTCTTGAATAAAAACCTTGTCCCTTTTCCTTTTCTGGTACTGGTTGAATAGCCCCTATATTCATGAGGGACATTAACTTCTTTCTGGGCCTCTGCCCACTGATTTGGAGGCAGATCTGGCCATCCGTTTGGGATTGGCAACATGTGGAAATGAAATCTGTATCCCTGGGATACTACATTTAAAACCCACTTGTCCTGGGTAATTAGTTGCCAATTTCTTGCATGAAGTGCCAGTTTTCCCCCCAAAGGGGTGGCCAAAAGATAAGTGCTTGGTGGTAGCAGAGGAAAGTCAGAGACTGTTTGCCATTGGAAGGTGCCTTGTTACTTCCAGATTTGGAGGTGGAGGCTCCCCATTGTTTTGTTCTAGAAGTTCCTTGTGACATAAACCTGGAGCCTTTGGAGTGTCTTGGTTTGACCTGAGAGGCTCTGGTGGGTACTGGAAAAGACCAATTCTTAGTTGGCCAGTGTCTACTGAACCTGGGTGGCTGCACTTGTAGGAAATCTTTTACAGTTTGCATAGATTTAGCTTTATCTTCATCTTTTTTAAAACTTCTTCTGCCTTATTACCAAATAGACTGTCCTCTTGTAAAGGAGCATCCAACAATTTTGCTTTAACATGATCAGGCAGATTTTGCTCCTTGAGCCAAACATGCCTTCTTATCACAGATCCAGTTACAGCAGCCCTGCAAGAGGCTTCCAAGGAATCAAAACCACATTGCAAAGTATGCTTTCCAACTTGTTCAGCTGAATGTAATAAATCCTGTAACTATTTTCCATGCAGTCAGAAATCAACATAATTTTCTGCTTAAGTAAGCCCATGACATGTTGCTGATATTTTAGCATATGAAATTGACAGTTTAAAGCCCTGATTGCCAAGGTTGCAGATGTGTACACCTTCTTACCCCATCTATCTAGCATCTTGGAGTCTCTGTCAGAAGGGGTAGGATTTTTAGCAGAAGAAGCCTTAAACGCCCTTGGGACCCTGAGAAATGGTTTCAGGGTAAGCAGTAGGGTTCTTAAAAAGGAATATGTGGGAGTCAGGAACCCTGTAATATCTATCTGGCTTACTAGGGGCTGGAGGCAGGGAATCAGGAGCCATGCTGGATTCTGAGAAAACATCATCAACAATGTCTAAAACAGGAGGTATAGCCAAAGGCCTATGCTGAGGAAGGAGGAGGAAATCCCTAAGCCTCTTTTTACATTCTGAGAAATCCTGACTCTCCCAGTGAAAGTGTTCCCTTAAGGTATGCAAAGTTTCTCCAAAAGAAATATCCTCAGGAAAAGAAGCAGAAGGGATGGAATCTTCTGCATCAGAGTCCTCATAAGGTGGGATAGATAATGCCTGATCAGAAGAAGAATCAGAAGAAATGGAAACCTGATCTGGTGACTCACAAGCACTGCCTTGCCTAGGCCTCTTAGCAGGAGGGGGATGGGAACCCCTGATCAAGGTAATTAAACCCTCAGCCATTTTGATAATTTGTTTTTTAGGCATAGGGGCCTGTGCACGTGGCCCAAGCGTCATTTTTTTAGACATAGAAGTTGACTTTGGCCTAGCTTTTGAAGATGGCGTCGGTTTAATATTCAAATCTTTAGGCCTGAAAACACCCTCAGATGGGTTTGGAGCTGCTAAGCAGGGATCGGCTTCTAAGGTAGAGACATCCGCGGATTCAATACTTAAGAGGATCTCGTGGCATACCGGATTCCGAATGAGTCTCAGTAGAGGCCTGCGAATCAAAAGTAGTGGGTATCAGGGGCTGCAAAAGCGCCTCACTGAGTACTGGCGACTGGCTTAGGAGAAGCTTTGTGGTCAGTTTTGGACCTCGACGGTCTGTCTCTGTCTTTTTGGGCATTCTGGTAGTCGAATTGCTAACAGACGACATTTCTGGATAGTTAAATCTTGAGCCAAAATATTTTGAAGCAAAAATATACAGACACTTATAGTGCGTTGATTAAATTTAGCACAAAACCGACAGCAAGGTACGTTGTGGTCAGGGCCTAGGCAAGGAATACAGTACAAATGAAAATCCTTGAGGTATTTGCTTCCCACAAGTAATGCAATTATTAACTTTTACTGACATCGGTAAGGAGCAGGAAAAAGTTTCCCCAACGGGGTACTTGACTTTAGGTTGAAGACTTCGGTTCTGAAACTCGAAAACGAAAATTTCAGGAGTCAGCCGACCGGCACTTGTGAACTGCTTCTGCTTCAGGCACGTGCGGCAAGAAAGACTGATGAAAATGGCGTCGGCTGCATGTTTTATACCCCTGACGACCTGACGTCATGGAAGAAGGGAAAGCAACTGACGCAGGACCCAAGACTTTGCTAATCAGGCCGACTGAGGGTAACCTGCCAGCAGATTACCCGCCAAGTGAAGGCAACCTGCCAGCAGATTACCCAAACGTAATGACTGCAACAGTGAAACACGAAGAACATCAGGCTTCCCATCCATATGAAGCAGAGTTCCTCCCTATCCCTATTTAAGTGTAATGTGGACCAATGGATGGATAATCAGAAATTCACCCCTGGTCTGGCTCCTATGCCTCTGACGGACAGTGCAAGTCAGTGAACCACCTAAATCAAATTTGTAGGTTACATCTGGGGTTGCATGGTTAGGCTTATAAGGGCCAAATGGTCATTAGCTTAGTACACCCCTATGAACCTATAACAGTACTACAAGATGCCTGTACAGTAAGACTGTGCTGAAAAGCTATACCCCACACTACCATGGCTAGGCTGCAAAGGGTAGGATCTGGTCCCTCCCAGTTTATGTACCACATCATGATGACACTGTCTGTAAGCACTTGTAACCTTTTGTGGCCCCCAGGACTATCAAGTGTATTGACAGCATTTATGACAGCAAGCATCTTTTTGGCCTGTCTTTTCTTTCCCTAAGACCCAAGCCTTTTACCCCATTAAAACTACTCCCTGGGTAAAGCTGAAGATGACTGTTGTTACAAATAGTACTGGAATTGGAAGGAAAAATGGGAGATGTGGACTCTGAAGAGATTTAGTGGAGACCAAACTGGAATTTGGAATTTCAGAGGATGTTGATGTTGGGACCATACAGATTTTAGGTATCACTTGAATTTTTCTTTTGTGGAGTATTGCCACATGAATCATGGGAATTATAGATGTAGCGAGTCCTAGAATCCGGAGAAATCCCCAGTGCACAAGTCTGTGTGGAAAAAACTCGGGAATAGATCTTTATAAAGATCTACTTTTTCCGGTGGTAGAAAAGCTTTTTGAACTGGGGTATCTAGCAGACATTCCAAGAAAACAATCCTGTGGGAAGAAGGTAAATAAGTCTTATGTTCTCCTGAAACCCCATTCTGTACAGGGGATCTCTCAGCCACGCAAGAGATTCCTGACACTTTGAAAAAGACTCTGCAAAGATAAGCAAGTCATCCTGAGTAAATAGATTTTCCCTTAGAAGCTGCCATGATCTAGCTAGCAGAGAATTCCTTAATTTGCTCTTAGCTGTTTGGAGAGCACCTCAGCTGCACTTTTACCACTTGAATAGTCCCCAAACCACGCAATCTCCAATCATCTCATACTATTTAAAGAGCCCTCATTACTATAAACCCCCTACTGAGCACCACATTAGTCTAGACCCCATTTAAAAGCAACCATCCATAGCACACACAGCCATTCCTCCCTCACTACTAAAACAGTATTTTACCTAACATTATGGGCGGTCAATTTACTTCTGTTTTTCCTGCCAGTCTGATTGAAATGAGTATCCTGAGGCAGTGTAGCAACTGACTCGTGTACACTCACAACCCTCTACTGCTAAATCACCCAAGTACAATTTGTGAGAGATGCATCTGCACTAACATTCTGGAAGCTTTGCTCTCTCGCACAGAGAAGAGTAACACTGAGTAGGCTGTCCGCTCACATAACATCTCCTACGCAAACCATACACTCAACCCATAAACCATCATACAAGGAGGTACTCACCAGACACTTACCTAAACACCAGAGACCTCGCAAACACAAACATACTATACCTAATACAGTACATACAGCACTCAGTACACAACACGAGCACCGGTGTCTCACCAAATAAGCCCTTAAGGCAAAGCACATCTAAACTAAATGTTTAAGTCATAGGTGACTCCATTGTGAGACACACACGTCCCACTCATCAGGCTGGACAAAGTGAAGGTTACGGTCAACTGCCTATCGGGTGCCGGGCTCTATCAGATCACGCATGCACTGAAGTCTCTCAACAGGTACCATTATGACTGTCATAGTTCACGTTGGTGTAAATGACTTGAGATGTACCTCACTGGACTATATGAGGAGGCATCTGAGTATGTCCCAGGCAGGTATGTCCCTAGCCCTGAGCAGCATTCTACCCTCACTTAGGATGATACCACAATATAAACCAAAATGACTGACTTCAACAATTGGCTTAGTTTCTGGTGTCATTCTAAGGGGGATCCAGTTCCTGTCAGCCTGGGATAGCATGGTCGATAAAGCACGCTGCTTTGCTGGGGGATAGTCTTCACCTGTCACCTCTAGTTTTTTGGGTATGGGCTAAAGCACTTCCCTTCCCTATAGTGCCTTTTTTAGGCAAGGTCTCAAGAACAAAATATACGACATGAAAATATCCTTCACAAATAAATTACAGGTTATGCTGCTTAATGCTAGGAGTTTAAATCATAGGTTCATAGGTTTATACTAGGCTATCTGCCCTAAGGCATTTATAAGCCTAGCCCAAATTTTTGTGGCTTATGCCACCCCTTATATGAAAAAATACTGTGCCCATTAGTTTGTTGTGCCTCTGTCCAGCAGTGACACAGAGATGATTCCCGGGGTAAACCTACGATCTCCCATCCACAGGTCTAGATTTCTCTTGAACAGAGTCAGCGAGCTGCTCTGCCTCACATGGACCGGGATTTTATTCCACAGCATAGGGAGTCTCTGAGTGATAAATCTATCCCTCCAGCACGTCCTATTTATATCCGTGCTAAGGTTTAAGTCGCTTGCTCTAGTGGTTTTGGTGGATTTGGATTTTTTTGAGGTGGAGCATGTCCATTAATTCCTGTTTGGACATGGCCTTGTATGTCAGGCACATGTCACCTCTGAGCAGACGGTATGCGACTGAATAGAGCTGGAGTTTCTTCAATCTGGCAGCATATGACAGATTTTGGAGTCCCTTTATCCTTTTGGTGAGGAACTTTTGGGGTCTCTCCAATTGCTGCAGATGTCGGGTGAAATACATCCCGAATGGGGCATTGTACTCTATCATTGGTCTGATAAGTGAAGAGTACAGGGGAACAATGACCTCACTAGATCTGGATGTGAATCCCTTCATGATCAGGTGGGCAATGTAGAAGGTCTTTCTAACCACTTTAGCAACGTGAATGTCAAAAGAAAGGCCACTGTCAACCTGGGTCCCCAGGTCCCTGATAACCTCTTCTGTTCTTAGTGGATTGCCACCTATATGGTAGCTTGGGGTTACCTTGTTTTTCCCGAAGGGTATGACTATACATTTTTTGGCGTTTAACTTCAGGCCATGGCTCTGGCACCAGCTATCTGTTTCCATGAGTCCCTTCTTAAGGATATCCGTGTCCGATGCACTTTCCACTATGGCGCCCAGTTTGCAGTCGTCTGCAAACTTTGTCAGCCAAAGTCCTCCCATGTTGGCCTGTACTTCTGAGAAGTAGATGCCAAACAATAGGGGGCCAAGGACCGAGCCCTGTGGGACACCACTTGTGACCGGCTTGGAGTCTGACATAGCGCCAGCAACTCTAACCCTGTGGGTTCTGTCCTTAAGCCAGTTTGCAACCCATCTTGTGACATATGGGTTTACATTTAAGCTGGTAAGTTTTTCTACAATACCCGAGTGGGGTATTGTGTCAAAAGCCTTTGCAAGGTCAAGGTAGGCTGTATGGACTGCCTTTCCCTCATCAATGGCCTTGGTGACTGTTTCGAAGAAGTCGACCAAGTTCAAAAGGCATGATCTTCCCTTGACAAAGCCAAACTGGGTCGGGTCCAATGCCTGCAAGTCCCCTATATCTTTGTTTATGAGCTCCATTATGATCCTTCTCCATAGCTTTGCAGACTAGACTTGTTAAGCTTATGGGGCGGTAATTACCAGGGTCCGTAGAGGCGCCGCCTTTGTGGAGTGGGACCACAGTTGCCGTACGCCACTCCTTGGGCACGTATCCTGTGGTAAGGCTGAGATTAAACAGCTGCCTTATGTGCGGGTTTAATTCCTCATTTAGCTTGTGTAGCACACAGCCGGGGACACCATCCGGTCCCATTGATGCTGTGTTTTTAGCTTTAGAGAGAGCAGCTTTCACCTGCGCATTTGAGATGTCCGGGAGGCTACACTCGGCTTTGATAGTTATCTCTCCTTCAGGGGGGGGAGAGGGGGGTGAAGTTTGCACTGAACCTGTCTGCCAGTATGTTGGCAATGTCTGTGGGTTCAGTGATTTTTGTATCATTTTGGACTAATTCTGAGCATATCTGGGAGTTTCCACCCAGGTTCCTAACATAGCTGAAAAAGGCCTTATGATTGTCCTTTGAATCCATGGCAATTTTTCTCTCAAAATTGGCCTTAGTTGATTTTATGAGTGCTCGTATTTTTTACTAATAATGATCAGGGTGACTTCCCTTTTATGGATTTTGTTCTATCATGTAATAGCTTTCTCCTCTTATTGTAAAGTTTGTTAATGGCTGGGGTCCACCACACTGGACGTTTGCCCTTTGTGGAAAGAGTCTTGGTTTTATATGGGATTGCCTGATCCATGCAGTCCTGGAGGTGTTCATAGAAGGCATTTGTAAGGGCTTCCGCAGCTTGGGTTGTGGTTTCCACTGGCTCAGGGGCCTTGAAGGATACCACACCAGTATTGAGTAGTGTGAAGTTTGCTTTAGAGAAGTTCTTCACTATGGTCTTTTTTGTTTGGGGTGGGGCGGATGTGGATTTCCAGTGAGATTAGTTTATGATCAGATCTCACCAATGAGGGATATACTTCCGGTGTGGAGCATTTTGTCCCCATGTTTGTGACAATGAGATCTAGTATATTTTCTCCTCTCGTGGGAACAGTGACTAGCTGTTCCATGGCATTTGAATTTATGAACTCCAGGAACCGTTGGGCTAGAAAGTTAGGGCTTGAGTAATGTTCCCAGTCTATATTCGGGTAGTTGAAGTCACCCAATATGATGGTGTTTGGAGATACATTTATACCCTCCAGTGTTTTCAGGAAGGCTGTGTGAGGTTCCTGAGTTTGAGAGGGTGGCCTGTAGCATGCTACAATTTGTAGAGCAGTTTTGCCTATGGTTAGTTGCACCTGGATGGTTTCCGAAGCTTCAGAAACTGCATTCTCTGGAAGAACTCCTCTCCCTGGAGGCTGTTGATGTCTGTGCATTCACTGAAACTTGGTTCAGGGTTGCAGACAGTACCCCAGCCTTGCAAGGCTACAATGCCTTCCATACTTTCAGACTGTAAAATGAACAAGCGAGAGTCAAAAGTGGCATATCTATCTTCAAAGACAAATACATCTCTAGACTGATTAGACAGGAAAACTCCATGGAGTTACTCCAAGTTCAACTAACTGTGGGGCAAGACCCCCCCCAAATCATCATTAGCTATAGCCCCCCCCCTCAATGAACCAAGATACCCACATTGCTTATTTGGACCTACTCGAGTCAATCCAATTACAACCAAACATTCTAGTTACGGGCGATTTTAACTATCCCTCCATTGAATGGGAAACTTGTATGAATTCCAACATACTCACACAAATGTTCCTGGACTTTAACACAAATGTCCTGGAGCAAATAGTACGCAACTGCACAAGGAGCTTAATCATTCTCAACCTGGTCCTCACCAACATTGGTGACTGGATTTAACCAGTGAGGGGCCTTCAGAAACAATCACAAATCAGTCACATTTGAAGTAGTAATAACACATGAACCCCTCTTAGGAGAAATCAGGCTAAACATTTCACCAAAGCTCATTATTCCCTCCTATGGGATGGCATGAACTTACTAGCACCCATTCCCATAGATGTCACTGACAACTACACTAAGGGATACACTTATGCCCTGCACAAACACTTACGCAAATGTGTAGATACAGCTGTACATAACAGGATCAAAACAAGATCCTCAAGAAGAAACAAGCCTCCCTGGTGGACATCTAGCATTAACAACAAGTTGGGGCAACTTCAAAAAAGATTTAGCAACCATGGCTAAAGACAGCGACAAGGCATTCTTCAGCTATATCCGTAACCTAAAAGGTAGGACCCAAATGTGTGCTGAACTAGCTGTAGATGGCATCACACGCACTGACCCTGTGAAAATACCTAACCTGTTAGCAGACAGGTTTGGCGAAAATTTCTCCCCCTGTTCCCTCCAAACATTGCTTCAACATCTCTGCCACCTCACATTTCCAAAGAACAAGTTATTAATGCTCTCTCCAAGGCCAAAAATACAGCCTCTATGCCACTGGATGACATCCCAGGTTGCGTTTAAAATGGTCTAAAATAGGAGTCAGCAACTCCATTAGGTACTCGCTTCAACCCACAGCCTGTGTACTGCTTTTTCCCTACTGAATGGAGAATAGCAACAATCACCCCCTTCATAAAAGGGGATACAGCAACAGACCCTTGAACTGTAGACCATTAAGAATAACCAGCCTTTTCTGTAAGGCCATGGACCGAATCATCATGGACCTTATAAATATGGATATACGTGACCGCCAAACCCGTGATCCGACCCAGTTTGGTTTTGTCAAGGGCAAGTCTTTCCTGTTAAACCTAGTGGACTTCTTCAAAAACATCAGCAGAGCCACAGACAAAGGAAAATATGTGCATCCAGCCTATCTGGACTTAGTCAAGGCCTTTGACACAATCCCACATTCAGGCATCAGTGATAAACTCACCCAGTTGAAGATCAACCCTTCAGTCGTCAGGTGGGTTGTTAAATGGCTTAATGACAGATCACACCCAGACAAAGTTGAGGACTATACCTCAACCAGCAGACTGTCACCAGTGCTGGGCCCCCTATTGTTTGGAATATACTTCTCAGACGTTCAGGCCAAAGCAGAGGGGCTGTGGCTGGCAGTCTGCAGATGACTGCAAATTAGGTGTAATCAGACTCCCCAAAAGATGTCAATATACTTCAAGAGGGACTTGTGTAGACCAATGATTGCTGCCAAAGCTATGGACTCAAACTCAATGCAAAAAAATGCATCATCATCCCTTTCAGTGAAAGCTATTTCCCTGCTGACTATCACATAAATAATAATACCCTCAGCACCAACTCAGTAGTGAGAGACTTGGGAACCAAAGTTGACGGTATCCTTAACTTTGAGCACCGTGTATCTACTGTGATAAAGAAGGCATTCCACATTGCCCACCTCATTAGCAAAGGCACTACCTCAAGAGCGAAACAGATTACAACTCCCCTGTACTCATCCCTCATCAGGCTAATAACAGAGTACAACACACCCTTTAGTATGTACCCTATCAGGCACCTGCAGCAACTTTAGAAACCTCAGTGATTTCTAACTAAGAAAATTCACGGTCTCTAGCACATGTCATACATTGACAGACTATATGCTACTGAGTACAGTGACTGGATTTCAGACTACTTACAACAGACTTGTACTTGGCCTACAAAGCAATCTCTGTTCCAAACCTAATGGAAATGCTGCACATCTGCAAATCAAATGGGACACGAATCACCGGCTCCAGGGACCTTAACCTGGCTTACGACAAAAACAGGACCTGCTGGAGAAACAGGTATGTCTCTCAGAGGTTGCCACTGCTCTGGAATAGGCGACCAATCCACATCAACCACAGCCCCTCTATGACTGTTTAAGAGTAGTCTAGATGGCTGGATGGGAAACAGAAAATATCTGCCAGGGATTTCACCTATGATCCTCCTAGATATGGGTAGTCGTTGCTAATAAAGACCTTGAGTTTAGTCAATATCCTTCCTCTAGTATTATATTGTGCGCATACGGCTAGGCTTGTAAAGACCTTTGGGTCAACAGCCTAGTATCCTCCTATGAACGCAAGAGCCTAAAGAAAAATGTGAATATCTCTGCAGTCGGCTATCACTGGTGCTAAATGCTTTGTAAATAACTCTGGAGTAATGCAGAACTGATAGTCCAATTCAGACACAGAAGACCTATAGAAACAGATGAAATCTGAATCTACGGGAACATTATGACAATCATCTTTTAAATCGAAGATCACTAGAAACCTCAAATGTGGAATCAGAGGTAAAAAGTTGTGAAGGGATAAGATTTTGAACTTGGGCACTATCAGAAACTGGTTTAAGAAGGAAACATCCAGAACTGGCCTCCATGAATCTTTTCTTTGGCACCAGAAACATTCCTGAACAAAATCCATCGCCTTGAAACAGTCCCTTCACGTCAGCTATAGCCCACAGAGTCAGTAGGTGATGAATAACAGGAGAGAAAAGAGGTTTGAACTGGTGGATGAGAAAGGAATCCAGTGAAAATGAGGGCGAGACACCCACTGCTATCTGTAACCTAAATGAATTACTTTCAGAACCCAAAAGTCTGAAATTATCTGTTACCAAAGACAGAAAAGCTGGAGGTTCAGACTTTCTGGAAGTATTAAAGGTGTGCCAGGGTGGGAATGAGGACGGGAGTCTTGTACACTATCCTTTGCCCTGCATGGTTTCTTTTTAGAACCTTGTCACCATTACTCTAAACATTCTTAGCAGCAGATTGCCATGTTTGCTTTATGAAAAAGGTTATGCAGGTGTCAAAATTGGAGAAGGAAGGCTGAAAAATCTGAGAAATTCATTGAATTAGCTCACCTCTCTCACTTTTTAAGGACATCTGCAACAGGTGATCAATTATGCTTGATCAGTTAACTAAAAAACTGTCCTCTGATGAATCCTTAGATAAGAAATATGTATTAGAAATGGTGAATAACATCCAACAGGTTAGTAACCATCCCTTAAAATGTGGCTATGATGCACTGGAGGCTTCATTTAGATCAGCCATGACTGGCACAGTGATAAGAAGGCATGCATGGTTGAAAGAACAGGTCTTGCCGGACCATGTTAAAGCAAAGCTGTTAGATGCTCCTATGGATAAGGCCAGTCTATTTGGAACACCTGCCCAGCAAGTAATGAAGAAAATGGAAGAAAAGGCAAAATCTGTACAAACAGTTAAAGATTTCTTACAGGTTCAGCCCCCAAGGTTTAGCAGGAACTGGCCTGCCAAAAATTGGTCCTTTCCAGACTCCACAAAATCCCAAAGGGGCAGGAATAGACGCTCTAGAGGCAGAAATCAATCCAGAGGAGGTGCCTACAGAGGACGACAGTGGCAAGGCAATAACCGAGGCACAGACACAACCACTGCCACTGCAACAGGACAATCACAGTGACTTGGCTCTGACACCGCCTACCAGGGAGCAAATAGCAGCACCTTTAGGCGGAAAGTTAGCCTTATTTTGAAAAATTGGCACTATATCACAAAAGACAAGTGGATTTTGCAAACCATAGACCAAGGCTACCGGTTCCACTTCCACACCTTACCAGTAAAAAGAGGAATGCCAAACCTACCTCCAAATCAAAAATAGAAGCTCTACAGCAGATAGCGAAATTAACAAAGATGAGAGCTGTGGAAAGAGTACCAATAACAGAACAGGGCAAAGGATTCTACTCCAGACTCTTCCTAGTACCAAGAAAAGAGAAAAGTTGGAGACCTATTCTCGACCTGTCCGTCTTAAACACATACATCATTATCCCAAAATTCAAAATGCTGACCCTACAGCAACTTCTTCCCATGCTGGGCAAGGAGTGTTGGCTGGTAACTCTAGATCTCAAGGAGGCATACCTGCACGTCCCCATTCGACCAAATTGCAGAAGATACCTCAGATTTCTTGCAGGATCAGAGCATTATCAATTCTCAGCATTGCCCTTTGGCTTATCTACTGCGCCCAGAGTATTCACAAAATGCCTGGCATCAGTAATCGCTCACTGCAGACTACAGGGAATCCAAATTTATCCATACCTGGACGACTGCCTGTTACAAACGGACAACATAAGCAAGCTGACAACAGATTTACAAAGGGTCATTTACTTGCTACAAGCCCTGGGATACACAGTCAATTTACAAAAGTCAAGGCTGATACCATCCCAAACAAGAACATTCTTGGGCTGAATTGGACACAGTAAAACAGATGGCATTCCTAACTGCAGAAAAACAAAAAGAACTTCCTCTTTACTTCTTGGCATTAACAAAGCAGAACAAACTAACAGCAAGAAAAGTTCTGCAGGCCTTGGGCTTCATGGCATCATGCATAATCTTGGTCCCACATGCCAGACTGCATATGAGAAAGCTACAGTGGTACCTAAAGAATTTATGGTCTCAGCACAGGCACAGCTTAGAAACAGAAATCCCACTAATCCCATGCCTAAAACAGGAGTTCCTATGGTGGGCTCAAGCATGCCAGTCAAACCCAGGCTTACCCTTCCACAACTTTCGAGCAAGCCAAACCATCACAACGGACGCCTCAGACCTAGGATGGGGAGCGCACATGGTGGACAAATGCATACAAGGATTGTGGACTCAAGACCAGCTGCACCTGCACATAAACCAAAAAGAAATGCTGGCAGTAAAACTGGCAATCCAAAAATTCAGACCATTCCTCAAAGAAGGCCATTTGATGATAAGGACAGACAACACCACAGTCATGTGGTACATCAACAAACAGGGAGGCACTCATTCATACCCCCTATGCAGAATGACTTTGGACCTTTGGAATCTGGCTCTCAGCTACAACATCCAGTTACAGGCAATATTTGTGCCGGGAAAAGAGAACACCCTAGCAGACATGTTAAGCAGAACCACCTCGGATGCTCACGAATGGATGCTACACCCGGACATCTTCAAGGCCATCACAAAGAAATGGGGAATGCCACAAATAGATCTATTCGCATCCCCACTCAATCACCAGCTCAGAAAATTCTGCACAAGGACATTCCACCCACTTGCATGGAAGGTGGACTCTCTATCCTTCAGCTGGAAAGGCCTGACAGCATATGCATTTCCACCTCTTCCCTTGATGCACAAGGTACTACTAAAAATCAAAGAGGAACGTCCAAGGATAATCCTAATAGCTCCGAATTGGCCAAGACAACACTGGTACCCATTGCTGAGGAGCATGTCTCGGGAGAGAATGTGGTCAATACCCCTGACGCCTTTGATGTTAACTCAGAACAACTACAACATCATGCATCCAAACCTAAAAACCTTGCAACTGACTGCCTGGAACATCACATAGCAGCAACTACCCCAGACCTTTCCCAAAGGGTTAAAGACATTATCCTTGAAGCCCGCAGACCTTCAACAAGAAGGAACTATGCAGGAAAATGGAAAAGGTTTGTCATTTGGAGTACTGAAAGAGGAAAAGATGTGTCGAACATAGATATTGCTAACATTCTGGAGTACTTGGCAGAGCTTCTACATACAGGCCTGTCCTATTCCTCCATCAAGATACATGCATCAGCTATTTCAGCAGAATACAGCTTCGATCCACCTGTCTTTTCACATCCTCTACTCAGGCAGTTCCTCAGAGGGATCAAGAATGTAAAACCTCCTAGGAAACCACCATTACCAGCATGGGACTTGAACTTTGTGCTAGAAAAGTTGACACTCCCTCCGTTTGAACCAGCAGCAACAGCAGATCTGCAACACCTGTCATGGAAAACTGCTTTCCTACTGGCAATTACCTCAGCAAGGAGAGTTTCGGAACTACAGGCCTTAATGGCAGTGCAACCCTTCCTAATCTTCCATCAAGATAGGCATAAATGTAGGATTAGTTCTCCCATCACCCTAAGGTGGTATCCAGAGTGTCTTTAAACCAGGCAATCCACCTACCTACCTTCTTTCCCAATCCACAGAACAGGGGGGAAAGACTGCTGCATACCTTGGATGTACATAGGCAGTTACGCTACTACCTGGACAGAACCAAAAGTAACAGAAAAACTGACCAGCTTTTAGTAGCCTATGCAACAGGAAGGGAAGGAAAAGCAATTTCCAAACAGACAATCTCCAAATGGATAGGAAATTGCATAAGATTCTGTTACTCCTACCATGGAAAACCAATTCCACAGAACATAAGACCTCATTCTACAAGGGCTACAGCCACTACCACAGCTTTCTTACGAGGAGTGGCAACCAAGGACATTATTGAGGCGGCTACTTGGACCTCCGTGCATACATTTGCCAAGCATTATAATTTACCTCTATACTCTAGATCCCGAGCAGGGTTTGCCACTGCTGTACTGCAAGGGATCCTAACTACACCATCATTTTTCTTCCTCCACCCCTAGTTTGGCTATGGTATTCTACCCATTTGTTATGACTGCAGATGCATCCATGAAGGACATAGTACAGTTTTGTACCTACCATAAATGTAGATGTCCGAACTGGATAGCATCTGCAGTCAGGATTACCCACCCTCCTCCTTCCCCTCTGTGGTACTCCTAGGGTATTTACCCTCCTAATAGCTAGCTGGGGGGGAGTCTCTTATGGTGTATTTGTTTGTATATATGTACATACATGATTATTTTTTGTGTTTGCCTTCTACCTTTTTGGAAACATTGGCATTTATCCAAAATTTAACCTTCCAAGAGGGCAACTGGCATCTGGGGCAAGAAACACTGAGGAAAATGGCGTCGGCTGATGCCTTTATATCCGAAGACCAGCAGAGATGACGTCGGGTGAAGTGCGACATCAGCCGAAGCCGGACCCAGACTTTGGAATCCGCCGATCAAGGGCTGCCTGACGACAGGACAACCCATTTGTTATGACTGCAGATGCATCCATGAAGGACATCTGTACTATGTTCTTCATGTTTCACTGTTGCAATCATCACATTTGGGTTGATTCCCAAAGCTGAGGATGGGTCGAGGCAGTCAAGAAGCATTAGGACTGGCAAGCAGGCCCTGTAAGACTGCTGCATCAAATCCAGCTCTGGATTTAGAAAAGATAGCCAAGTGGTAATGCTTGGTGAAGGTGTGCACAGATCTCCAAGTTGCAGCTTCCAGGACGTCCCTGGCAGGGACTCCCCTGAAAAATGCTGTAGAGGTTGATGTAGCCCTAGTGGGATGTGTTCCGATCCCCTGTGGGGCAGGTTTCCCATGATGTTTGCATCAGAAATGGATGCAGTGTGCTATCCATGTAGAAATGATTTGCCCTCTGCCCCTGTAGCCAGACTGACTAGCAGGTGGTCACATTTTCAGAAAGGTTTAGTTCTGTCCAGATAGAACCTAAGCTGCCTGTGCACGTCCAGGGAGTGCAAGATCCTTTCCCCTGTATTCTGAGGAATAGGGAAAAAGGTTGGCAAATGAATGGATAGGTTTAAAGCTACACTAGATACCACCTTTGGCATAAATGATGGGTTAGTCCCGAGGGAACCCTGTCTGCATGGAACATAAGGGTCTGCAATTCAGACACTCTTCTTGCTGAAGTGACTGCTAGGAGTAAGGCAGTTTTCCAGGAGAGGAATTTTAACTCTGCTGAAGCAGCAGGTTCAAATGGGTGGAAGCGTGAGTTTTTTTCCAATACAAAGTACAGGTCCCAGGCTGGAGTGGGAGCTCCCCTGGGGGGGGGGGGGGGGGTCTTAAATTTCTGGCTCCTCTCAAGAACTGTTTGACCAGAGGTTGAGAGAAGAGGGGTGGGCTCAGTATTATAATGAGCTGAGATGGCAGAGGCATGAATCTTAATTGAAGAGAAGCACAGGCCTTTGTGGAACATTTCTGTTAAGTAGTGTAGCCTATGAGGTAAGCTGGGCACATTTGTGTCCATTCTTTAAGACTGGCTCCAAGAACAGTATCTTTTCCCCTATTCTGAATAAGGTTTTCTAGTAGAAGGCCTTTTTGTCTCCAGGAAGACATCCAGCACCTGTTTACTGAGGATTCAGGGGATGAACCAGGCTGCTAGATTCAGGGTTTGTAATTGAGGATGCAAAATCTGGCCCTCCTGCTGGGACAGCAGGGAGGGGGTCTGAAGCAGGTGCCAAGGTAGCAGTACTGTCAAGACTGCGCAAAGGTGGGTACCAGTGCTGGCATGGCCATCTGCTGCCATCAGGATTGTCCTTGGCTTGTCCTATTTAATCTTTAGTAGAACCTATGAAAGGAGGGGCAGCGGGGGAAATGTATAGATTGAGAGGTTTTCCCATGTAAAGGGCAAAGCATCCACTTTCCATGCTTGGCTGTGGGGAGTTCTGGTGCAATATTGGCTCAATTGAAAGTTCTGAGGGGAAGTGAAGAGGTCCACCTCTGGTGTACCCCCCACCTGTGGATCAGCAGCATGAATGACTTGGGTTCCAGTTTCCAGTCGTGTGGGTCCATTAGACTTTTGCTTAAGTAGTCTGCCAGTGAATTTAGTTTGCCTGGCAGGAATTGAGCTGGTAGGAGCACCTGGCTGCTCAAGCCTGTCCCCCCCAGAGCCATGGCTAACCTGCAGAGTAGGTAGGAATGGGTTCCCCCCTGCTTGTTTATGTACCACATAACTGGTGTTGTCTATCAATGGTTGGCCTGGGAGAATAAGGCATTTGGAGGCTGTCAGAGCATTCTGTACAGCTAACATTTCTTTTTGATTGATATGCAGGTGTACTTGCTTTGGGCTCCATTTGCCTTGAATACCTTGTCCTGCCATGTGAGCCCTCATGAACAGTCTGATGCATCTGTTAGGGTTTGGGCAGCAGGGGGTAGAGTGAAATAGAGTCCTTTGTTGTGGTAGCAGACCTCTGCCCACCAAAGAAACTCTGCCCATAAGCAAGGAATGATGGGAATCATTGTTTCCAGGTCCTGAGAAAGTTGATACCAGAGACTTTTAAGTACCACTGTCGTTTCCTCATATGCAGTCTTGCATATGGAATTAGTAGAATGCAAGAGGCCATGACCCCTAGGGCTTGCAGCATTTTTCTTGCAGACAGCTGGGTTTTAGTAGCCAGTAGATTGAAGTAGTTTGTCAAATACATTTGTTTTTTCTGGAATGAGGAATGCCATCTGGGAAGTTGTGTTCAAGCTTGCTCCCAGGAATGCATTCTGTTGGCTGGGTACCTGATGTGATTTTTTTTTTTTTTGTTGATGGTGTACCCCAATGAAGTTAGAAGTTTCTTTCCAAATGTCAGGTGCTGGAGTAGCAATTTCTGACTGTCCGCCTGAGTCAGGCAATCGTGCAGGTATGTGTAAATTTGAATTTTTCTCTGCCTGCAAAATGCAATGGCTGGAGCTAGGCACTTTGGCTTATCTACTGAGCCCAGGGTATTCACAAAGGGAAGTGCAGAGAATTGATAATGCATAGAGCCTGCTCTGAAACGTAGGTCATTCCCTGCAAGATTCCCTTATGGGATGTGCAGATAAGCTTCTTTTAAATGTAGGGTGGCTAGCCAGGAGTCAGTGGCTAGCATAGGAAGCAACTAGCATCTTGAACCTTGGAACCACCAGAAAGGTGTTGAGAATAGACAGTTCCAGGATAGAGCGCCAAGAGTGTTCTTTCCTGGGGACCAGAAACAGTCTGGAGTAAAAACATTGTCCCCTATGCTCTACTGGGACAGGTCGAATAACCTTGATGCTGAGAAGAGAAAGTACTTGCTTTTGGGCCTCTGCCCACTGGTTTGGGGGGAGGTCTGGCCATCCACTTGGGGTTGGCAGTGAGTGGAAGTAGTATCGGTATCCCTGGGATACAAAGTTCAAGACCCGTCTGTTCTGGGTGATGTACTTCCAGTTTTTTGCATGTAGGTAAGTTTTCCTCCCAAGGGTGCAAGTACTTGGGCAAAGCTTGGAAGAATTAAAGGATAAGTCATTCTGAGATTTTACCATAGGATGTTGGCTTACTACTTCCCTGTTTTCGAGGTGAGAGTACTCCATTGCTTAGATCTGTGCATACCCAGAGACTGTAATCGTGGCGGTATGCTGCCCCTGGTTTAGGACTGAGAAGGTCTGGGAGGGAATGGAAAGGACCAGTTTTTTTTTTTTTTTTTTTTTAAGGCCAATGCCTACTGAATCTAGGTAGCTGTACCTGTAGGAAATACTTAAGAGTTTGCATAGATTTAGCTTTTTCCTCCATCTTTTTGAGGACTTCTGCTTTGCCAAACAGGCGTTCTTGATCTAGTGGTGCATCTAGTAATTTTGCTTTGACATAGTCTGGCAAGATATGTTCCTTAAGCCAAGCATGCCTTCTAAGAACAGGCCCAATGACAGCAGCCCTGCAAGATGCTTCTAAGGCATCAAAACCACATTGCAAAGTATTTTCAAACTTGGTTAGCAGAATGCATTAACTCATGTAAATCTTTATGTTCTGCACAATCCAGAATCAACCTAATTTTCTGTTTAATTAGCTACGCAATATGTTGCTGATACTTTAACATATGAAACTGGCAATTTAAAGCCCTGATGGTAAGAGTAGCAGAGGTGTACATCTTCCGACCCAATCTAAAGCCCTAGAGTCCCTGTCCGAAGGGGTAGGGCATTGGCTATTGTAGCCTTAATGCCTTTGGGTTCCTGGGAAATGATCTCTGGATCCGCGGTAGGAGAAACTTGTGGGAGTTAGGTACTCTGTAGTACCGGTCAGGATTCCTGGCCACTGGAGGCAAGGTACCAGGGGGTAAGGCTGGATTCCAAGAAGACATCATCTACAATCTCCAGAACAGGGGGTATAGCTAGAGGCCTCCGCTGAGGCAAGTCTAGAAATTCTCTGAGTCTCTTTTTGGACTGTGGGCAGTTCTGGCATTCCCAGCGGAAATGCTCTCTTAAGGTATGCAAGGTTTCACCAAAGGAAAAGTCCTCTGGAGGGGAGGCAGAGGGGATGGAATCCTCTGCATCTGAATCCTCATAGGTAGATAAGGAATGTCCTGGTAATCAGAGGGATCAGAGTCATCAGACTCATGGCCTGTAGAATCGAAAGGAAAATCAATCCTTTGTCTCAGAGGGGGGAGGCTGGCTTCCCCTAATTAAATGCATTAGGTCTTCAGCCATTCTAAGCAGTTGTTTCCGTGGCATGGGAGCTTGAGGATGCGCTTTGATCAGTTTTCTAGGCAAAGTGTGAACTCTGGGCTTGAGAAACTCGGTAGTTTTAGTAAAAAACGGAGATGTTGGTTTAATACAATCATCAGAAGGTTGGAATACGCCCTCAGAAGCTGGTGCCTGCACAGTGGCTCCGGACCAATCCAAGGTAGAGACATCCGCAGACTCCATAATCGAACAAACAACTTGCGGCATACCGGACTCTGAAAGGGTCTCAGCAGAGGCCTGCGAATATGTAGAAGTGGGTATCAGGGGCTGCGAAGGCACCTCACTGAGTACCAGCCTATGCAGTCTGTGTCTGTCTTTATCTTTAAGTTTTTTCGGAAGATTGGTAGTCAGAATAAGGAGAACGAGAGCGAAAGAATTTAGCGACAAAAATATCCAGACAAATAGTTTGGGTGTTGAACAAGGCACAAAACAGACAGCAAGGAACATCGTGGTCTTTGGGCCTAAGCAGACGGCACAGTAACAAAAATCTCCGAGGTATTTGCTTTCCACAGGCCAGACAATTAACTTTTTCTGACATCTGTTAGAGCAAGAAAAAGGTATCCCCAACAGGGTACTTACCCTTTAGAAGACTTCAGGTCTGAAACTCAAAAAACGAAAATTTCAGGAGGCGGCTGACCAGCACTTGCTAACTGCTTCAGGCACCACATGGCAAGAAAGAATGATGTAATGGCGTCGGCTGCATGTTTTATACCCATGACGTCCAGAAGTGATGGCATCCCATGCAGAAATCCCAAGACTCTGGTATTCAGGCTGACTGAGGGCTACTTGCAGCAGGCAGATAACCCAAATGTGATGACTGCAACAGTAAAACACGAAGAAAGTACAGTTTTGTACCTACCATAAATGTAGATGTCCGAGAGGAATGCATCTGCAGTCTTTACAAATGGGTTGTCCTGTCGTCAGGCAGCCCTTCGGTCGGCCGGATTCCAAAGTCTGGGTCTGGCTTCGGCTGGTGTCGCACTTCACCCGATGTCATTGCGGCAGTTATTCGGGTATAAAGGCATCAGCCGACGCCATTTTCCTCAGTGTTTCTTGCCCTAGATGCCAGGTGCCCTCTTGGATGGCTAAATTTGGATAAATGTCAAAGTTTCCAAATAGTAGAGAGCAAACACACAAAATAAGCATGTATGTACATATATACAAACAAATACACCATAATAGATCCCCCCCAAGCTAGCTGAAGATTGGCAAATACCCTAGGAGTACCTCAGAGGGGAAGGAGGGTGTGTAATCCTGACTGCAGATGCATTCCTCTCGGACATCTACATTTATGGTAGGTACAAAACTGTACTATGTCCTTCAAGGATGCATCTGCAGTCTTTACAAATGGGTAGAATACCATAGCTAGACTACCAGGGGAGGAAATGAGAAGATATTATGGTGTAGTTAGGATCCCTTGCAAAACAGCAGTGGCAAAACCAGCACGGGATCTAGAGTATAGAGGTAAATTATAATGCTTGGCAAATGTATGCACGGAGGTCCAAGTAGCAGCCTCTATAATGTCCTTGGTAGCCACTCCTCGTAAGAAAGCTGTGGTAGTGGCAGTAGCCCTTGTGGAGTGAGGCCTGATGTTCTCTGGAGTTTTCTTTCCATGGTAGGAGTAACAAAATCTAATGCAATTTCCTATCCATTTGGAGATTGTCTGTTTAGAAATTGGTTTCCCTTCCTTTCCTGTTGCATATGCTACCAGAAGCTGGTCAGTTTTTCTATTGTTTTTTGTCATGTCCAGGTAGTAGCGTAATTGTCTGTGTACATCCAAGGTATGTAAGAGCTTTTCTCCCCTGTTCTGTGGGTTGGGGAAGTATGTAGGAAGGTGGATAGCCTGATTTAAAGAGACTCTGGATACCACCTTAGGCATAAATGTAGGATTTGTTCTCATGGACACTCTATCTTGATGGAAGATCAGGAAGGGTTGCACTGCCATTAATGCCTGTAGTTCAGAGACCCTTCTTGCTGAAGTTATTGCCAGCAGGAAAGCAGTGTTCCAGGATAAGTATTGTAATTCTGCTGTTGCTGCTGGTTCGAAAGGCGGAAGAGTCAGCTTTTCTAGCACAAAGTTCAAGTCCCATGCTGGCAATGGAGGTTTCCTGGGAGGTTTTACATTTTTAGTTCCTCTCAGAAACTGTCTGAGCAGAGGATGCGAGAAGACCGGAGGATCCAAGCTGTATTCTGCTGAAATAGCTGATGCATGTATCTTGATGGAAGAATAGGACAGGCCTGTATGGAAGAGCTCCGCCAACTACTCCAGGATGTTGGCTATGTTCACCAGTGTCACATCTTGCCCCTTTGCAGTACTCCAGATGAGATATCTTTTCCATTTTGCTGCATAATTCTTTCTGGTTGAAGGTCTACGAGCCTCCATGATTATGTCTTTAACCCTTTGGGATAAATTTGGGTTAATTGCTGTTATGTAATGTTCCAGGCAGTTAGCTGCAGAGTTTTTAGGTTTGGATGCAGGATGTTGTAGTTGTTCTGTGTTAGTAGTAATGGGATCAGGGGCAGTGTCCATATTTGTTCCCGGGACATGCTCCTCAGCAGTGGATACCAATGTTGTCTTGGCCAGTCTGGGGCTATCAGAATGATCCTCGGACCTCTTTGATCTTCAGAAGCACCTTGTGCATCAAAGGAAGTGGTGGGAATGCGATGCTGTCAGGTTTTTCCAACTGAAAGATAGGGAGTCCACCTTCCAAGCAAGTGGGTGGTAAGTCCTTGTGCAGAATTTCTTCAACTGGTGATTGAATGGGGATGCAAACAAGTCTATTAGTGGTAATCCCCATTCTCTTGTGATGGTTTTGAAGATGTCCGGATGCAGCATCCATTCGTGGGCATCTGTTGTAGTTCTGCTTAATATGTCTGCTAGAATGTTCTCCTTCCCTGGTACATAAATTGCCTGTAACTGAATGTTGTAGCTCAGAGCCACATCCCATAGGTCCAGTGCCAGCCGGCATAGAGGGTATGAGTGTGTGCCTCCCTGTTTGTTGATGTACCACATAACTGTGGTGTTCTGTCCTTATCATCAACTGGCCTTCTTGGAGAAAAGGTCTGAATGCCTGGATTGCCAATTTTACTGCCATCATTTCTGCCATCATTTCTTTTAGATTTATGTGCAGATGCAGCTGGTCTTGAGTCCATAGGCCTTGAATGCACTTGTCCATCATGTGTGCCCCCCAACCGAGGTCTGAGGCATCTGTCGTGATGGTTTGTCTTGGTTGACTTTTGCAGAAGGGCAATCCTGTGTTTGATTGGCAGGCCTGAGCCCACCATAGGAACTCTTGCTTCAGGCATGGGATCATTGGAATTTTGGTTTCTAGGCTGTGCTTGTGCTGGGACCACAAATTCTTTAGGTACCACTGTAGCTTTCTCATATGCAGCCTGGCATGAGGGACCAGTATTATGCAGGATGCCATGAAGCCTAGAGCTTGTAGCACTTTTCTTGCAGTTAGATGGTTCTGCTTTGTTAAAGCCAAGAAGTAGAGAGGAAGTTGCTCTTTCTTTTCTGCAGTTAGAAATGCCATTTGTTTTGATGTGTCCAGTTCTGCACCCAGAAAAGTTATTCTTTGGGATGGAATCAGCCTTGACTTTTTTGTATTGACTGTATATCCCAGGGCTTGCAGCAGGTAGATGACTCTTTGTAAGTCTTCTGTTAGTTTGTTTTTGTTGTCCGCTTGTATCAGGCAGTCGTCCAGGTAGGGATAGATTTGAATCCCCTGAAGTCTGCAATGAGCGATTACTGATGCCAGGCATTTCGTGAACACTCTGGGCGCAGTAGATAAGCCAAAGGGCAATGCTGAGAATTGATAATGTTCTGATCCTGCAAGAAATCTGAGGTATCTTCTGCAAATTGGTCTTATGGGGACGTGCAGGTATGCCTCCTTGAGATCTAGAGTTACCAGCCAAGACTCCTTGCCCAGCATGGGAAGAAGCTGCTGTAGGGTCAGCATTTTGAATTTTGGAACAATGAGGAATGTGTTTAAAGCGGACAGGTCTAGAATAGACATTTGTTTTCTTTTCTTGGTACCAGGAAGAGTCTGGAGTAAAATCCCTTCCCTTGCTCCATAGATGGTACCTTTTCCACAGCTCTCATTCTTAATAATTGAGATATTTGTTTTAGAGCTTCTGTCCTTTGAGTAGGTGGAAGGTTTGGCATTCCTCTCTTTCCTGGTAGAGTATGGACATGGAACCTGTAACCTTGGTCTATAGTTTGCAAAATCCATTTTTCTCTTGTAATGCAGTGCCAGTTTCTTGAAAATAACGTTAGCTTTCCGCCTAAGGGTGCTTCTAGTTGTTCCCTGGTAGGCGGTGCCACCGCCAAGTCACTGTGATTGAGTTGTTGTAGTGGTGGTGGCTGTATCCGTGCCTCGTTGGTTGTTACCCTGCCACTGGCGACCCCTGTAGGCACCCCTGGATTGGTTTCTGCCTCTAGAGCACCTATTCCTGCCTCTTTGTGCCTTAGAGGAGTCCGGAAAGGACCAATTCTTGGAGGGCCAGTTCCTGCTAAACCTTGGAGGTTGAACTTGTAAGAAATCTTTCACTGTTTGCACAGATTTTGCTTTCTTCCATCTTTTTTAGTACCTGCTGTGCAGGGGAACCAAATAAATTGACCTTGTCCATAGGTGCATCCAAAAGCTTAGATTTGACGTGTTCTGGTAATGCCTGTTCTTTCAACCATGCATGCCTCCTGATAACTGTGCCAGTCATGGCTGATCTAAAGGAAGCCTCCAGTGCATCATAGCCACATTTTAAAGAATGGTTACTAACCTGCTGTATATTATGTACCATTTCTTGAACATACTTTTTATCTAAAGATTCTTCAGAGGACAGCTTTTTAGTCAACTGGTCAAGCATAAACTCTTGATATTGAAGTATATGAAATTGGCAGTTCAAAGCTCTAGCTGACAAAGTAGCAGAGGTGTAAACTTTTTTACCCCATCTCTCTAAGGACCTGGATTCCCTCTCAGAGGGGAGGGGTTTTTTAGAAGAAGTAGCTGCTACAGCTTTAGGACCCTGGGAGATAGTCTCTGGATCCGCAAAAGGAGCCTTATCTAAGTGGTGATGAGTGTCCGGGACCCTGTAGTACCTATCGGGCTTAGCAGGAGCCGGAGGTAAAGAATCAGGAGCAGAGCAAGCATCATTAAATGCATCATCAACAACAGGGAGAACTGGAGGTATAGCTAAAGGCCTATGCTGTGGCAAATGTAGAAAGGTCCTAAGCCTTTTTCTAGAGTCTGAGAAATCTTGGCCCTGCCACTGAAATTGTTCCCTCATAGCATGCAAGGTTTCCCCAAAGGAAAATTCCTCAGGAGGAGAGGCTGAAGGGATGGACTCCTCAGCATCAGAGTCTTCGTAAGGAGAATAAGAAGCCTCAGGAGGGTCTGTGTGTTCTGAGTCATCAGAGGAATCATCTGTGGATACTGGCTCAGGGGGCTCTGCTCTAGGCCTCTTTTCTGGAGGAGGGAGAGAGGCCCTGTCTGGATGAGGCTGGGCTCCACGAATTAAAGAGATGAGATCCTCAGCCAAAGAAAGCATATGGGAGCTGGTGCTGGGCCTGTTAAAGGGGGGCTTGGCAGGCACAGGTTTTGATGCTTTGGCTGCTTTAGCCTTGGCAAAGGCCTTAATAGACATGGCTGGAGGAGGCCTAGCAGCTCCACGTGCAGGGGTAGAGATATCCAGGGGAATGGTGTCTGATAAATCCTGTGAAACCGCAACAGAAGGTTGGATTTCAGAAGCCGTTTCTACCAGGTTAGAAGAGACCTCGGTAGAAGGCAAGATATCGGCTGAAGAAAGAACCGCTTGCTCGGTTTCAGCCGAAACCGAGACACTCGTGGTTTGCTTAACCGTGGTTTCGGCCGAAACCACGGACCGCGAGTGTCGGTCCTTTTCTTTACATTTTTTGGTTATTTGCGTAGTCGGAGGATCCGACAGCATAATGTAGGCAAAATCGGAGCCGAAAATCTGCTCAGCAAAGTCCGACCGACGTCTAAGCGTCCGTCGGTTAAAAGAAGCGCAGGCTAGACAAGCTGCTACGTCGTGGTCTGGGCCTAAACAATGTATGCAATAGGAGTGGAAATCTTTATGAGGTATTTGTTTCCCACAAGATAAACAGTTATTAACTTTCTCTGACATCGGCTGAGGCAAGAAAGAGTCCCCAACGGGGTACTTAGCCTTATAGAAGTCTTCGAAGTAGTATTCGGTAGTAGTAATCTCTGGTTCTGACTGACCGGCACTTGCGAACAGCTTCTGCTTCGGGCGCCACGCGGCAAGAAAGACTGAGGAAAATGGCGTCGGCTGATGCCTTTATACCCGAATAACTGCCGCAATGACGGCGGGTGAAGTGCGACACCAGCCGAAGCCAGACCCAGACTTTGGAATCCGGCCGACCGAAGGGCTGCCTGACGACAGGACAACCCATTTGTAAAGACTGCAGATGCATCCTTGAAGGACATCATCAATTCTCATGTCTTAAATGAGACAAACTTTGAATATATGAGCCTGACAGCTGACCATTCTAAAAATAAGTGTTGCAGAAGAATATACTTTTTTCCGCCCAAATCTATCAAAAGCTTTCCCATCCTTGCCAGAAGGAGAGAGACTGGTAATAAACAAATGTTTAGCAGCAGCAGGGTTCACCAGAGAAATAACTTGTTGGTCTGATGTGGGTTTAATATAAAAATAGCTAACACTTCCCAGGAAGTCAGCAACTAGGATATCGCTCCCACTGTCCAGAGGAGGAAAAGCAGATCAGACAGTAGCAGGTTAGTCAGAGAAGAGCCAAGCAGCCAGTTCACAATGATGAGGTAACAAAAAAGCTGGTCAGGTATTGAAAGAGCATGTCTGCTCAGTTATCCACTGCAGAGATGTTTCTGGGGCAAGTAAGCTGCCTCGTTATGACAGATCTTAGTTTGTTATACATGATGCTTGTCCAACTCAAGTTTGTCACTCCACAAACACACGCACTTCCAATGACCCTCCAACCTTCACCCTTCTCATCTCAAAAAGAGGAAGTTTTGGTCAAACCAAGGCTTCCCATTCCATCAGCAAGACAGGGCATACACAACATACAATCAAGCACATGAAGACCTAAGGACAGGGACTTGTTACTCATTAGAATGGGCCTCTCTCAATTCAAGGTTAGGAGCTAAAGAAGAGTACAAACTGGTCCAACCAACAGTGTGGCTCCAGCACAAAGACAAGTCTTCACACACATTAAAAATATTTCCAAAGTTAAGTGATGCAGAGGTTAATAACCTGAGCAAAATAAAACCTTTCATGACACTAAATTCTTCGGTAAAGTCAGCAACTACAGCAACTCAAAAATCAACACTTATTCCAAATTCAGAATGCAACTCAAACACACTTCTGCATCCAAGCCAAATGTTCCTGCTTCAACTCAGGACATATCACCTAATCTATGTCCTTTCCAAATCTATCTCTATCAAGATTCAATGAAGATTGACCCATTTTGTTACTAAATTATATATTATGCAACTCACTGTGCTTGCTTACTAGAATGTATATACAGTTGTTTTTCTGTATAATTAGTCTGAACTCCTCTGTTAATGCTTAAATTCCTATATTTTTGCTTGTGAAATATTATAGCAATAACCCACGCCTGGGTGTGGGTAATGCTGGATTTACCCACGGTTGGTGTGGTTTGGTCACGAGGGCGAAGCCCGAGTGGCCAAACAAAGCCAACCGTGGGTAAATCCAGCATTAACCACACTCAGGCGTGGGTTACTGCTATTATACAACGACATTATTTAAGAAAAAAAATAATTACTTTTCTTAAATAATGACATTGTATAAAGACCTCCTTGCTGCCCTTCCACAGGTGTCTGGTATTCTGCGGCAGTTCTGATGTACTGCACATGCGTATGCCCACGCAGTACATCAGAGCTGTTGGCAAAAGCAACGGAGAAAGCAAGATCTCCATTGCTTTTTACAAATTGTCGCTATGTTAAAGGGATTTAACATAGCGAGACAGCTTTAAAAAAAGCAACGGAGAATCTCAGTTGCTTTTTTTAAAGCTGTCTTGCTATGTTAAACTCGTTTAACATAGCGAGACAGTGTAAAGCAACAGAGATCTTGCGTTTCCCGTTGCTGTAAAAAAAAAAAAAAAAAAGTTATAATAATGGAAAAAGTCCGGGCGACCGGACCTTTTTCCATTACTATAACTCAGATTTACAATGTGCATGCTGCCAATCAGGGTGCACGTTTTTGAATATTAATGAGGGGTCGTTGTATAATTTGTATTTTACACAGACTAAGCCTAAAATTGGTCAATATCGATCAGTGCACTCTATCCCAGTAAACAAATATAAATAAAATAATGTCACAACTCCACCACAAAGATGAGGAGGACCCATGGTGAACTGTCATTAATAACATCCCATATGTATGTGCAAAACATGCAGACATCTGCAAACCTGGAAAATTGGATCTGGAAGACGAGTGCTGGATGACAAGAGATCCACAATATGTTTAATGCAACAGTGAATAAAGAAAGAAATATGAACAACGATGACAGGACAGTAAAACGAATGGGCTAATCCAGTAAGAAGACAAGGGCAACAAATGTGAAACCAAAATAAGAACACAGCAAATTAAACGGTAAGTAAAATTTTTCTAAGCTTGTTTCCTGCCTTTCCTGTAAGTCGTCTAGTCCAGATACAGGTTTGCTATATCCAGGACTGTTTTTAAGCTTCTGAGCCCCCAAGCCTTTCTGTGTTGGAGGGAAGCCTTCTAGCTTAATTTTGTTTCTTAGATTTGAGTGCTGAAACTAGAAAACTGGTTAGTTATGTTTCTTTGAGCTCAGCACTTGTTCAGAACTCATTGTAAGCACTAAATAAGCTACAAATTACTACAGCACTCAACTTTCCTCGCTTGTGTAGAGGAAAACAGTTTTTAGTACTTAATAAATAAGCACCTATCCAGGCATGTCTAAGGGTCAGCTCCCAGTGTTTTCTCCTGTCTACCTGATGAATGTGGGCATCTTGGGGCAATGCAGCAATTACCTCATGTACACACATACAACCCTCTCATCCTACCACCCAACACTACAACCTGTGAGAGATGCACTTGTATGGCCAAACTGGAAGCAAAGCTTTCTTCACCAAAGACTGGACTAGACAGTCAAGAGGAGAGGGTAAACACTTGCACCGCACCACACTCATCACATAGTCCCTCAAAACCTACACCACCAAAACACACACATAGAAACACACACCTACATTCGCGGAGGCTCTCAAAAATCAACCCACGCAACAGGGACCTCCAAAGCAGAAACGCAAGCAACCTCCACCCCCCAACACAACCCAAATGACACAAAGCCCACAAACTCAGTGTGCCACTCAACCACAGCCTTTAAGATAAAGTACAGTTTTGTACCTACCATAAATGTAGATGTTCGAGTGTTCACCCTGCTGCAGTCATCACACTTGGGTTATCCTGCCGTCAGGCGGTCCCGCAGTCAGCCTGAATTCCAAAGTCTTGGTCCGGCGTCGGCTGCTGTAGCTTCTTCCCAGACGTCAGTGTGCCAGGGGTATATATAAGAGGCATCCAACGCCATTTTCTTCAGTTTTTTCTTGCCCCAGATGTCAGGTGCCCCCAATAGGTAGACAAAATAAATATATAAATATATATATGTATATATATATATATATATATATATATATATATATATATATATATATATATATATATATATATCTATATATATATAGATAAAAATAAAAATACCTTTAGGGACAAGCAAATACACCACAGAGGTTGTATAGGATAGAGTGGTATAGATAAGTTCAGCTAATTCAGAGGGGATGGAGGGAGGGTAACCTGGACTGCAGCAGGGTGAACACTCGAACATCTACATTTATGGTAGGTACAAAACTGTACTATGTTCATCGTGTTACTCTGCTGCAGTCATCACACTTGGGTTGAATCCCAAAGCTAAGGATGGGAGGTGGAGTTAAGCAGGGTTAGAAGAAGCTAGTAGGCCATGCAAAACTGCAGTGGCAAAACCAGCTCTAGTCTTAGAATATAGAGGTAAGTGATAGTGTTTGGTGAAGGTATGCACTGAACTCCAAGTTGCAGCTTCCAGAATATCCTTGGTTGGCACCCCCCTGAGAAAGGCTGCTGATGTAGCTGTAGTCCTGGTGGAGTGGGACCTAATGTTATCAGGTACCGGTTTCCCATGATGCGTGTAGCAGAAACATATGCAATGCCCTATCAATTTAGAAATAGTCTGTTTTAAGATGGCTTTTCCTTGTGATCCTGTAGCATAGGCTACAAAGAGCTGGTCAGTTTTTCTGAAAGCCTTAGTTTTATCCAAGTAGTAACGTGATTGCCTGTGAATGTCCAAAGAGTGCAGGAGTCTTTCTCCTTTGTTCTGGGGATTTGGGAAAAAGGTGGGCAAATGAATGGTTTGGTTTAGGACCACACTGGATACCACCTTTGGCATAAAGGAAGGGTTAGTTCAAAGAGAGACTCTGTCTTGATGAAAAATGAGGAAAGGCTCCACTGCCATTAGTGCATGTAGCGCTGAGACTCTTCTAGCTGAGGTTATTGCTAGTAGCAGGGCAGTTTTCCATGAAAGAAATTTTAAATCAGCTGAAAAAGCTGGTTCAAAGGGCAGCAGTGTAAGATTTTCCAGAACAAAGTTGAGATCCCAAGTAGGTGTTGGTGCTCTCCTTGGCGGTCTTATGTTCTGAGCCCCTCTGAGGTACTGTCTTAGGAGTGGATGTGAGAATAGAGGAGGATCCGTGTTGTAAGGAGCTGAAATTGCTGAGGCGTGGATCTTAATACATGAAAAGGAAAGTCCTTTGTGCAACATCTCAGTTAAATATTGTAGAATCTGAGGAATGTTTGGATCAAGGGGATTTTGGCCTTTAGCCTGGTTCCAGACGCAAAATCTTTTCCATTTGTCTGAATAGGTTTTCCTGGTGCTGGGCCTCCTGGCCTCCAGAATGACATCCATAACAGCTTTGGATAGAGGTGCTGGCTGGTTGTTTAGGTAATTTGCCATGCAGCCAGGTTTAAAGTCTTGAGCTGGCTGTGTAGAATCAGATTGTCTCGCTGGGTGAGCAGGTGAGGAATTTGTGGTAAAATCCATGGTGGGTCGTGGGCCACGTTCCTTAGAATTGGATACCAATGCTGGCGTGGCCAGTCTGGTGCAATGAGTATCATTTGTGGCCTCTCTAATCTGACTTTCAGCAGTACCTTTGCTAGAAGAGGCAGTGAAGGAAAGGCATACACTGTTAATGTTTTCCAACTGAATGAGAGGGTGTCCAATTTCTAAGACTGTGGATGGAATGTCCTTGTGCAAAATTTTTGAAGTTGGTAGTTTTGGGGGCTTGCAAAATTTTTGAAGTTGGTAGTTTTGGGGGCTTGCAAACAGATCTATGTCTGGGCATCCCCATTTTTGAGCTATCATTGCAAATACTTGTGGATCTAGTTTCCACTCGTGTGGATCCATGATGTTTCTGCTTAGGTCGTCTGCCAATGTGTTTTTCTTTCCTGGCAGGAACTGTGCTTGTAATTGAACCTGGTAGGACAGTGCAGTGTTCCATAAGGTCATTGCTTGCCTGCATAGAGGGTAGGAATGTGTGCCCCCTTGCTTATGTACTACATTACTGTGGTATTGTCAGTCTTTATTATAAGTTGTCCTGGGTGTAAGAGGTCCTTGAAAGCTGTTAGGGCATTCTGTACTGCTAGCACTTCTTTTTGATCGATATGCAGACGTCTCTGATCTGTAGTCCATTTGCCCTGAATGCACTGTCCTGCCATGTGTGCTCCCCAGGCATAGTCCAATGCATCTGTTGTCATAGTTTGCCTGGCTGTGGGTAAGGTGAAAGGCGGACCCTTGTTGAGGTGACATGCCTGTGCCCACCAAAGAAACTCCTGTTGAAGGCAGGGAATGAGTGGTATCATTGTTTCCAAGCTGTGGCTGCGCTGAGTCCATACGCTTTTCAGGTACCATTACAATTTCCTCATACGCAGTTTTGCAAATGGTATTAGTAGCATGCAAGATGCAATGAATCCCAAGGCCTGCAGAATTTTTCTTGCAGGGAGTTGGGTCTTTGTTGCCATTACTTTGTAATATTGAGTCAGCTGTTGTTGCTTTTCTGGCATGAGATAAGCCACCTGGGCCGTTGTATTCAAGCTGGCACCCAGGAATATTATGTTTTGTGAGGGCACTAGTTTTGATTTCTTTTCGTTTACTGTGTACCCTGGACAACTTAATCTTTTTACGAATGCCAGATGCTGTAGAAGAATGTCCTTGCTCTCTGCTTGAATCAGGCAGTCGTCCAGATATGGATACATTTAAATTCCTTTTGGTCTGCAAAATGCAATTACTGGTGCCAGGCACTTGGTAAAGACCCTGGGCGTAGTAGAAAAGCCAAAGGGCAGTGTAGAGAATTGGTAATGCATTGAACCAGCTATGAATCTGAGGTATCTTCTGCAAATTTGTCTGACAGGGACATGCAGGTATGCCTCTTTGAGGTCCAAAGTAACAAGCCAAGCTTTCTTGCCCAACATGGGAAGGAGCTGTTGTAGTGTCAGCATTTTGAATTTCGGAACATCCAGGTAAGTATTTAGAATGGAAAGGTCCAGAATGGGTCTCCAGGCTTTGTCCTTTCTGGGTACCAGGAAGAGTCTTGAGTAAAATCCATGTCCTTTTTCCTGCTGTGGTACTTTCTGAATAGCTCTCATGTCCATGAGAGCTGTAATTTGTTTTTGTGCCTCTGTCCATTGATTTTGTGGTAGGTCTGGCATTCCTTTTAGCCTTGGAAAAGTGTGAAAGTGGAACCTGTAACCTTGAGACACAATATTCAGCACCCATTTGTTTTGGGTGATTTGTTTGCCAGTTTTGAGAAAAAAGTGCTAGTTCCCCCCCCCTAAGGGAGCTGCCAAAAGGGAAGAATTTGGCATTGTAAGGGGGAAGTCATTGGGACTGCTTCCTGTAAGGTTGTGACTTGTCCTCACCTCCTTTTGGGTTTGAAGCACCCCACTGTCATGGTCTGCAAGATCCTTGTGGCTGATATCTGCCTCTTGGGCGTCTGTATCTTCCTGTTTTTGTGGCCTGTCTGACACTGGAAAGGACCAGTTCTTTGTAGGCCAATTTCTGCTAAATCGTGGTGGCTGCACATGTAAGAAATCCTTCACTGTTTGCACAGATTTTGCCTTATCCTCCATTTTCTTTAATACCTCTTCTGCCTTAATACCAAATAAATTATCTTGCTGCAAAGGAGCATCCAATAATTTTGCCTTAACATGATCTGGTAAACTTTGTTCTTTTAACCAAGCATGCCTTCGAATCACAGATCCTGTAACTGCTGCTCTACAAGAAGCTTCTAATGAATCAAAACCACATTGCAAAGTATGCTTTCCCACTTGTTCAGCTGCATGCAAAAAATCCTGCATTTCCTTATAGTCAGGTTGTTCTGCATTTGTACTCATTTTCTGTTTTAATTGGGACAGTAAGTATTGTTGATATTTAAACATGTGAATGGCAATTTAGAGCCCTCACTGCTAAAGCTGCAGAGGTGTAAACTTTCTTTCCCCATCTGTCTAATGCTCTAGAGTCCCTATCCGAGGGAACTGGATTCTTAGCTGTAGAAGCCTTAACCCCTTTGGGACCCTGGGAAATAGTTTCTGGGTTAGCAACAGGGTTTTTATAAAGAAATTTGTGAGAGTCAGGGACTCTGTAGTACCTGTCTGGCTTGACTGGAGCTGGGGGTAAAGAATCAGGATTTAAACTAGATTCAGAGAACACATCATCCACAATGTCCAACACTGGCGGAATAGCAAGGGGCCTGTGTTGAGGCAGTAAAAGAATGTCTCTGAGCCTTTTCTTGGACTCTGAGTAATCCTAGCCCTCCCAATGGAAATGCTCCCTCATAGTATGTAGAGTTTCCCCAAAAGAATAATCCTCAGGAGGAGCAGCTGAAGGAATTGATTCTTCAGCATCAGAATCCTCATAGGGGGGTAAAGAATATCCCTGGTCTGAGGAGGAATCAGAATATACTGAAACCTGGTCAGAGGAATCATAATCTGTATCCTGCCTAGGCCTTTTATCAGGAGGGGGATGGGAACCCCTGATCAGAGTTATCAAGTCTTCGGCCATCTTGAGCATCTGTTTTTCAGGCGTGGAGGCCTGTCCAGGCGAATGCTGTACTTGCTTCTTTGTCTTTAATGCAGTTTTAGTCTTGGCTGTAGTTGCAATGGTAAGTTGAGTAGGCCTGAAAACACCCTCAGAAGCCGATGCCTGCTCAGCGGCTCCTGACCCATCTGAAGGGTTAATCTCCGTTGGCCCAACACCTTGAGTATCCAGAGGCCTAGGCACCTCCACGTGTGGTTCTGAGGTAGCAGGTGTCAGGGGCTTTGAAAGCGCCTCATTGAAAACCGGCGACTGGCCTAGAAGAGGCTTTGTCAGTTTTGGGCCTCGAATGCCTTTCCTTATCTTTATCTTTGCGTTTTTTGTGCATTCCGGTTGTCGGTTGTTCCGACGGCATTGTATAACTAAACCTTCGCCCAAAGTAATGGCGAGCAAAATCAAACAGACGTTTAATAGTGCGTTTGTTAAATCTAGCACAAAACCGACAACTAGTGACATCGTGATCTGGGCCTAGGCATGTAAAAGAACGTCTCGGAGCCTTATGAGGTATGTGCTTCCCACAAGAAATACAATTATTAACTTTTACTGACATCGGTCTGAGTCAAGAAAAAGTTTCTCCAATGGGGTACTTAGCTTTAGTGAAGACTTTGGTTCTGAAATCAAATTTGAAATCTCAGGAGTCGGCCGACAGGCACTTGCGAACTGCTTTTGCTTCGGGCACCGCGCGGCAAGAAAGACTGGAGAAAATGGCGCCGGCTGCTTCTTATATACCCCTGGTGCACTGACGTCAGGGAAGCGGTGATAGCAACCGACGCCGGACCAAGACTTTGGAACTCAGGCCGACTGCGGGGCCCGCCTGACAGCAGGATAACCCAAGTGTAATGACTGCAGCAGTGAAACATGATGAACATCTTGTTTTTGTGCCTCTGCCCATTGATTGCGTGGCAGGTCTGGCATACCATTTGGCCTTGGCAGGGTGTGAAAATGGAACCTGTAGCCCTGGGATATGATATTTAAAACCCATTTGTCCTGAGTGATCATGTGCCAATTTTGAGCAAAAAGTGCTAGTTTTCCCCCCAAGGGAGCTGCCAGAAGATAAGTGCTTGGTGCTGGCAGGGGAAAGTCTTTGAGACTGTTTCCTGTATGGCTATGATTTTTCTTTTCCGCTTTTGGAGGTTGAAACACCCCATTGTTTAGGCCTGTATGAGCCTTGGGGCTGTGATCTGCCTCTGGGGAATCTGTATCTACCTCTTTGTGGCCTGTCTGACACTGGAAAGGAGCAATTCTTTGCAGGCCAGTTCCTGATAAATCTGGGAGGCTGTACCTGTAAGAAATCCTTGACTGTTTGCATAGATTTAGCTTTGTCCTCCATTTTCTTCAAAACCTCTTCTGCTTTAACACCAAACAAGGTATCATGTTGTAATGGAGCATCTAATAATTTTGCTTTAACATGATCGAGCAGATTCTGTTCTTTTAGCCAAGCATGACTCCTAATGACAGAACCTGTAACAGCGGCCCTGCAAGAGGCCTCTAGAGAATCAGAACCACATTGCAAATAATAAGTTATGTACTCACCATAACGTTCCATCTGAGTAGGTATCTTCATTTGTCTGCAACCTTTGGGATGCGGATCCGATCTCGGATCCGAGACGGCAACTTCTATCATAGCATAGATCCGAGCTCCTAGCTCCTCCCCTTACCCATAATCCCCTGCCAACCCTGGCTGACCTCAGATCAAGTTTGCCCCATAGCACAGCTGATAAAAGTGTCCCAAAGAGAACATATGCTAATAACCACAAGAACGATAATTTTGGTCAGGGGGAAGGAGGGGGGGGACGGTTGCAGACAAATGAAGATACCTACTCAGATGGAACGTTATGTTGAGTACATAACTTCTTAATCTGAAGTAGGAACTTCATTTGTCAGCAACCTTTGGGACAGAGTCCCCAGCTACCTAAATCTTGGGTGGCCTTCATGGAAGGATATTCCGGAGCACCACAGAGCCAAAGGACGCCCTACCTCGGGAGACATCTATTTTATAGTGGCTGATAAAGGTGTGAGATGAAGCCCAAGTGGCTGCGGAGCAAATATCATCCAGTGGAACCCTAGCTTGAAAGGCTGCAGATGTGGCAACAGTCCTAGTAGAATGAGCATGGACTCCTTGAGGTGCAGGCCTTCCCGAGCTCTGATATGCTAAAAGACTACAACTCGAGATCCATCGAGAGAGAGAAACTTTAGAAACTGGCTATCTGAAATTACTTTTGGCAAAGGAGATAAACAACTGATCGGATTATTGCCTATGATCAGCAGTTCTATGGATATAAAAACGTAGTTGTCTGTGTACGTCTAAGGAATGTAGCTTGTACTCTCCTTTGTTTTGAAAGTTGGGGAAAAACACTGGAAGATTGATAGATTGATTGATGTTCGCTTCTGAAGATACCTTAGGTAGAAAGGACGGATTGATCCTGAGGTAAACCCTATCCGGGTGAAAGACCAGATATGGTGGTTTGACACAAAGTGCTTGCAATTCCGACACTCTTTTGGCTGAAGTTATGGTCACCAAAAAGGCCGACTTCAAAGAAAGAAATTTGAGATCAACCGTGGCCGCCGGTTCGAATGGGGGACCAGTCAAGGCCTGTAAGACTAAGGATAAATCCCATGGAGGTACCACCTCTTTGACTGGAGGCCTAAGGAGGAAGGTACCCTTGAGGAAGGTCTTACACAGTTTGGAAGTGATAAGAGGGCCAGACTCTTGCCCCACGTGATAGTATGAGATTGCTGCAAGTTGTACCTTGACTGTGGAAGAACTAGCCCCCTGGTGAAAGAGAGAGGTTAGAAAATCTAGAACCGACACTATCGGGGCTGTAAAAGGGTCTAAACGACGGTGTTCTGCCCAAATGGTGAAGCGTTTCCACTTACTTCGATAAACCTTCCCGGTGGAAGGCTTGTGAGCTGCTACAAGAATGGCTTTGACAGGTGATGAGATCCCGGGAGTCCTTATGAGGAGTGGAACTGGAGCAACCAAGCCGTCAGCTTGAGGTTGACCAGGTTCGGAGTCGGAAGATCGAGAGGGTGAGAAATGAGTTCCGGAGGGGGGGGGATACAGAATCCATGGTGGATACACTAGGTGAGACCATAGGTAAGGGAACCACGTCTGATGAGGCCAGAATGGGGCAATGAGGATCATCTTGCTCCCCAACTGCCTGGCTTTCTGGAATAATTTCAACATCAGGGGAAGAGGAGGGTAAGCATAAAGCAGACCGGGAGGCCAAGCATGAACTAGAGAGTCTCTCGGGGACTCCCCCGGAGGGGGGATCAGAGCGAAGTAATCGTTGCATTTGGTGTTTGAAGGAGAGGCAAAAAGATCGCAACAAGGTTGCCCCCATCGGGCAAATACTTGCTCTGCAACTCGATGGTTGAGAGACCATTCGTAAGGAGTCAGGATAGTACGACTGGCCTGTCCGCTAGAATGTTGGACCGCCCCGGAATGTGCGTTGCTATGAGAAAGCGGTTGGTGGAAATCGCCCATTCCCACACTCTCATGGCCTCGCGGCAAAGGGGGTAAAGACCTGGTTCCCCCCTGTTTGTTGATGTACCAGACGACCGACATGTTGTCTGTCTGTACTGCAATCGTCCCTACCGGAAGAGAGTTGTGTAGTGCCTGCAACGTCAAAAGCACCGCCCTCATCTCTAGGACGTTGATATGCAAAGAGGTCCCTACGTCGTTCCACGTGCCTTGGACTGTCCTGCCTGAAAAATGCCCCACCCCAGGCGAGAAGCGTCTGTGGTCACTGTTGACTGGCGGAGGTAGTGAGAAGGGACGTCCCGTGTGGAGATTGGGAGACTGGAGCCACCACACGAGTGATCTTCTGCAAACCTTGCTTAAGGAAATGGGGTGAGACAGGAGGTTGCGAGACAGGGACCATTGTACCTGGAGGGTCCACTGCAGGACCCTCATGTTCAACCGGGCCAATGGCAGCAGAGGGATTGCAGCCGCCATAGATCCTAGGGCCCTCAGGACCAATTACGCCGAAAGAGTTTGCAGTTGAAGGATGGCCTGCACGTGCAACATCAGGTTCCGAAGCTGATCTGGAGTCAAGAACGCAAGCATCTGTCTGGAATCCAGTCTCGCCCCTATAAAATCCAACACCTGTGTAGGGATGAGAGAGGATTTGGTCATGTTGATTGTTCATGCAGGGATTATTTCCTCAGTCTGGCTCCACTATTAGGATTAACCAAGTAGATGCCTTGTTGGGGCCGTAAGGAGCCAGTCGTCCAGGTATGGAAAGACCTGAATTCCCTGGAGTCTCAGGTGGGCCGCTATTATCGCTAGGACCTTGGTGAACACCCTGGGGGCTGAGGTGAGGCCAAAGGGGAGGACCCTGAATTGAAAGTGACTGGCTCCCAGCCAGAAGCGGAGAAACCTCCTGGAACACCTGTCCACTAGAATGTGATAGTACGCATCCTTGAGGTCTATGGAGCACATCCAGTCGTCCTCCCGCAATAAGGGGAGAACGGATTGCAACATGACCATTCGGAACTTTTCTTTGGGTACCGCCAGGTTTAGGAGAGAGAGGTCGAGGATGGACCTCAAGTCCCCCGTCTTTTTTGGCACCAGAAAGAACCTGGAGTAAAACCCTGATCCGACTTGATCTGGGGGGACGGGCTGGATGACTCTTTTTTGCAGAAGCTGCTGAATTTCTGCAGCAGCCGCCTCCCTCTGACTGGGTGGAACGTCGGGGAGGCCTCTGATTCTGGGGGTTACGATAAAGGGAATTTGGTAACCTCTGGATATAATACGAAGCATCCAGCGATCCGTTGTTATGGACTCCCACATTGTTAGGTGCCTCAAAAAACGCCCCCCCGACTGCCTCCAGAGTGGAGCAGTCGAGTAACCCCTCAGGGGTTCTGCATGGGCCTCTCAGAGAACGGTTCTCTGGACCCAAAATTCCTGGGACCCCCTCTGCCTCTGGGGCGGCATCTTCCCTGTCCTCCTCTGCCATGAGAGGACTGGTTGTCCTGAGCAGACTGGGATTGATGCGATTTTCGGAACCACATCTTCTTCTGACCCTTTTGGTTCTTGGAAAAGGACCTCTGGGGCACAGAGAAGCGGACTCCGATGGCAGACAAGGTCTTCCCGTCTTTCTCGCTCTGGACAAGAGTGTCGCGAACGGTTTTGCCGAACAGTGCAGAACCATCAAAAGGGGCATTCGCGAATGACGCCTTAAAGAGTTCCAAGAAGTCACAGTGACGGAGCCAGGCCTGTCTCCTCATGACAAGCCCGAATCCGCCTGCTCTAGCGGCTCCCTCCGTAGCATGAGACAACAGCTGCATAGAGGTGTTAGAGATAGAGCGGAGGGTGGCCATTCGGGAGGAGTACAGATCCTGGTCTCCCTCCGACATGGACCCTGGGGGGAGCAGCGTATTCCTTAATTAGATCCCGCTGCATCCGAATAACGTGTGCCATGTAGTTCAAGGCCCTCAGAGAAGGTCGGTGAACTGAAGGCCCGCTTCCCAAGACGGTCCATCGCGCGAGACTCCTTGCTCAGAGGATGAACCGTGGGGCTCTCCTGAGCCAACTCTTTCTTGGTGGCTGCAGCCACCAACATGGCATCCACAGGGGGACCTCTGCTCCAGTGTAATCTCTCTGCAGGGGGGCTCAAAATGTTGTCCGGGCGCTGGGGATTGGCTCTACGGTGTCCGGTTCCTTCCAAGCCCTAGAGGATATGAGATCCACCAGGGGGTCGGGTGGAGGGGACACTCAAGAGGTAGATGGTCTTGCCTCAAATGCCTCAAGGAATACGTACTCATCAGAGGAAGCCTTGGGGGCAGACCAACCACCCCTGATTTTGAGCATTATGTCTCTAAAGGAGACATCCTCGGGGGGTGATCTAGGGGAGCCTTCCCCTTCATCCAAGTCCGTATCTTCGGTGAGACTCTCAGGGGAGTCTATGTGCCTCCTCTTGCACTTTGCCTTGTGAGGAATCTCCTAGGGGGGGGGGGCTGTCCGAGGAGTCCTCACGGACTGTATCTTGTTCCACTGGAACTCCTAGAGGCGCTGAGGTAGGCTGCCCAGAGGGCCGGATGAGGGGAGCCAGGACCAGATGAGAAGGAGTGCGGGAGGGAGCCAAAGCCAGGACCGGAGGCCTGGAAGCACTTGACAGTGCCCTCTCCACCGCAGCGAAAGCTCAGGGGGAGCCGCTCTCTGACGGATCAGAGATCCGACCCAGCACCGAGAACTTGGATCTGAAGCAGGGATCCGAAGGACCAGTGTGCTCTGACCGGGATGGAGCCGAAATCACACTGAATCCCTCGGATCCGAAGCTTGGCCCAAGACTCCAAGAGATCGGATCCGACAAACTCGAGGGAGCCGTCGGAGCAGACGTGCCCAGCACGGTCGGCTCCGACCTACCCCCGGATCCAACGTGGCACGGCTCTGAGCGCTCCGAACCCAGAATGCGGGTCGGAGAAGGAGCAATAGGGGCGAAAAAAGGGGTCGAGCTCCCCCCCGGAGGGGGGGGGGGGGCAAGAGCACTCCCATCTGCATCTGGGCCTGGATGAATCTCCTCATCATCCGGTCCATGTCCGCATCTGACATGCTAAAAGGGGACCTCGAAGAGGCCACCGAGGCGGACCTGGAGTGACGCCTCGATGACCTCGACGGGGACTGGATCACCTCCTCCTCGGGTCCCGGGGAGAAACAAGGGGATCGGATCCGAGGAGGAGGAGACCGAGAAGAACTGGACGGAGAAGCCCTCTTGGCGGGCGGGGCCGATGAAGAGTCCTCGGCCCGCCGCTTAAGGTGCTTCTCCCGCCACTTCTCTTTCTTGGACTCCCTATCCTCCGGAGCCGAAGCGGGAGGTTGAGTCCCGGTCGGAGCGAGGGAGGCAGGAGTGACCGCTACCGGGGGGGGTAGCGGTCACTGAAGTACCGAAGGCGAGTCTGGGGGTAAAAGGCCCGCCAGAACTAGCTTCGACCTTCGATCCTTGAGTGCCCTGGGGTTGAACGCCGCGCAAATCACGCAACCCGAAGAGAGGTGTTCAACCCCAAGGCACCTAACGCACTGAGTGTGGCCATCAACTGGTGAAAGCTTGTGACCACACTCGGTGCATTTCGAAAAAATGGCTTTAGGGGCCTCCAACATTACTAAAGTAAAGCACACTCACTAGGCCCCTAACACTCAAGTCACACACACACGCTACGGACCAGCGGGGGAGGGAGGAATATTTTAAATTAAAATTTAAGCTGAGAAGCTAAAATAATAATAAGTTTAGTGTTAAGGATAAACCTACCACGCACACACAATCACTCAATCAGAAAAGAAGAAAGAAAACTTTTTCCTCACAAAAACGCCAAGAGCTCTGGAATCTAGCTGTTGCTTGAAGAGTGGCAAACTAGATCTGAGGTCAGTCAGGGTAGGCAGGGGATTATGGGCAAGGGGAGGAGCTAGGAGCTCGGATCTATGCTATTACAGAAGTTGCCGGCTCGGATCCGAGATCGGATCCGTATCCCAAAGGCTGCAGACAAATGAAGTTCCTACTTCAGATGTATGCTTTCCTACTTGTTCAGTAGCATGCAATAAATCCTGCATTTCTTTGTTTTCTGCGCATTCTGAATTTGTCAACATTTTTTGTTTAAGCAGAGACATTAGATATTGCTGACATTTAAGTATATGAAATGGACAATTTAAAGCTCTTACAGGCAAGGTAGCAGAAGTATAAATCTTCCCCCCCCCCATCTGTCCAGGGCCCTTGAATCCCTATCAGAGGGTATAGGGTTTTTTGCAGTGGACGCCTTGACCCCTTTGGGACCCTGAGAGATGGGTTCTGGGTCTGGGTCTGCAGCAGGGTTTTTATAAAGAAATTTATGTGAATCAAGAACCGTGAAGTATATGTCGGGCTTAACAGGAGCTGGTGGCAAAGTGTCAGGAGATAGTCCAGAC
The DNA here is from genome assembly GCF_019279795.1 of Protopterus annectens. Classification (NCBI taxonomy): domain Eukaryota; kingdom Metazoa; phylum Chordata; order Ceratodontiformes; family Protopteridae; genus Protopterus; species Protopterus annectens. Next base: position 485,556,804 of record NC_056726.1, on the reverse strand, counting down.
TGTGAAAATACATCATCTACAATGTCTAAAACAGAAGGAATAGCAAGGGGCCTGTGCTGAGGTAATAGAATCCAAGAAAAGGCTCAGAGACTTCCTTTTGAGTAATCTTGGCTCTCCCAGTGGAAATGCTCCCTCATAGTATGTAGGGTTTCCCCAAAAGAATAATCCTCAGGAGGAGAAGCTGAAGGAATAGATTCTTCAGCATCAGAATCCTCATAGGGAGAAGGAGAATATTCCTGGTCAGAGGAGGACTCAAAGGAAATGGAAACCTGATCTGAAGATGCATATTCTATCTCTTGCCTAGGCCTCTTATCAGGAGGGGGATGGGAACCCCTGATCAAAGTAATTAGGTCTTCAGCCATTTTAAGCATCTGCTTTTTAGGCATGGAGGCCTGTCCAGGAGAATGCTGTACTTGTTTCTTTGTCTTTAGAGCTGCTTTAGTCTTTGCCCTTGAAGCTGAAGTTGGTTTTACATATAATTGTGTAGGCATGAAAACACCCACAGAAGCAGATGCCTGCTCAGCGGCTCCGGACCCATCTGAGGGAATAGTTTCCAAGTGTCCAATACCTTGAGTTTCCAGCGGCCTAGTCTGCACCATGTGGGAGATGGAAGCGGCCTGTGGCTCTGAGGTAGCAGGAGTCAGGGGCTGCGAAAGCGCCTCACTGAACCGGCGACAGGCCTAGCAGAAGCCTCATCGTTGGTTTTGGACCTTGGGTGCCTGTCCTTTTCTTTGTGCTTTTTATAAACTCTGGTAGTCTGTTGCTCTGACGGCATTATATAGTGAAATATTCTGCCAAAATAATGAAATGCAAAATCGTACTGACGCTTAACAGTGCGTTGGTTAAATCTAGCACAAAACCGACCACTAGCAACGTCGTGGTCAGGGCCTAGGCAAGGAATACAGTAAGAATGAAAAGCCTTGAGGTATTTGCTTCCCACAAGAAATACAATTATTAACTTTTTCTGACATCGGTCTGGAGCAAGAAAAAAATTTCCACAATGGGGTACATAGCTTTAATGAAGACTTTGTATCTGAAATTCGAATTTGAAAATTCGAGTCAGCCGACCGGCACTTATGAACTGCTTTTGCTTCGGGCACTGCGCGGCAAGAAAGAATGAAGAAAATTATGTCGGCTGCAGTCCTCTACATCAAAATCCTCATAGGTAGGTAAGGGTAAATCCTGGTCATTAGAGGAAACAAAAATTTCAGAATCCTGGTCAGAAGTATCATAAGCAAATTCAGTCCTAGGTCTCAGAGGGGGAAGGTTGGCTTCCCGATCATTTGTTTTTTTAGGCATTGACACCCAGACCGCATGGTCAGGCCTCTGTTTTCTACGCATGGTTAGAGTTTTAGGCCTTGAAGAAGAAGAAGAAGATGGCATTGGTTTAATATGCAAGTCAGTAGGCCTGAATACACCCTTAGAAGCTGGTGCCTGCACAGTGGCTCCAGACCAAAGGTAGAGACATCCGTAGGTTCCACAGTTGAAGCATCTCGCGGCACACCAGACTCCGAATGGGTCTCAGTAGAGGCCTGCGAATCTGAAGTAGCGGGTATCAGGGGCTGTGAAAGCACCTCACCGAGTACTGGCGAACTGGCGACTGGCTTAGGAGAAGCGTCGTCGGCAGCTTTGGTCCTAGGCGGCCTGTCTCTGTCTTTATCTTTGCATTTTTTCGGAATGTCGGTAGTCAGATGGCTTACCAAAGACATATCTGGATAATTGAACAGAGTATCAAAATATTTAGAAGCATAAATATACAGACGGCTAATAGTTTGTTGCTTAAATAAGGCACAAAACTGACAGTGAGGTGCGTCGTGGTCAGGGCCTAAGCAAGAAATACAGTACGAATGAAAATTTTTGTGAGGTATTTGCTTTCCACAAGAAATAAAATTACTGACTTTTACTGACATCGGATTAGAGCAACAAAAAAGTTTCCCCAACGGAGTACTTAGCTTTAGTTGAAGACTTCGGTTCTGAAACTCGAAAACAAAAGTTTCAGGAGTCGACCGACCGGCACTTGCGAACTGCTTCTGCTTCGGGCACTGCACGGTAAGAAAGACTGATGTAACGGCATTAGCTGCATGCTTTATACCCCTGACTACCTGATGTCACAGAAGATGAGACAGCAACCGACGCAGGACCCAAGACTTTGATACTCAGGCCGACTGAGGGCTACTGCAAGCAGATAACCCAAATGTGATGACTGCAACATAGAAACACGAAGAACATGGGTACGTTGTAGCCCCTGGATATTACTGACCGTACCCATTTGTCTTGAGTGATTATTAGACAGGCTTTCGGGTACAGTGACAGTCTGCCCCCCGACTGCCTCCAGAGGTGGACAGTCTGGCAAACCTTTCCAGCACGGCTGAAAGGAGACCTGAGACGTTTCTCTGCCACTCTGATTCAGTGGACCCCCTCTGCCGCAAGGCCGGCGTCTTCCATTGTTATTTCCCCCTCTGCCCCTGGAGGAAAAAATCACCACATGTCTGGCAAAGCTCTTTGGGATTTCTGGAACCACATTCTCCCCCCTTCTGGTCTTTGGTCTAAGGCCTCGTAGGGAGGGGAAAATGTACTCCCATGGAAGAGTTTTGTCTTCCTGCTCGCACCTGGACAGAGTCTCTAACTTTTGGCCTGAACAAGGACGACCCGTCAAAAGTGGCATCAAGTGAAGGAAGACTTGAAGGGCTGGGCAAACTCACAAAGGCGCATCCAGTAATGTCTCCTCAGAGCTATACCTGTACCTGCTGCCCTACTCACTCTATCGGCTGCATATGAGATAAGCCGCATGAAGGAATTGACTATAGAATTGAAGGACGCAAGCTGGGAAGACAACTTGTCTGTTGCACCCCGCAGCTGTAGGATGTGGGAGGGTATCTCCTTGTTCCTTCAGATCATCCCTCTGGATTTTGGTAAAATGGGTTAAGTAGTAGTTCAGTGACCCGAGTGTAAAGGCCACTGACGAGAACGCATGCTTTCCATATGTACATATGAGATTCTTTATTCGGTGGACGGACAGATTAAGTCTCCGATAACTCCTTTTTGGTGGCCGCCACCACAACAGCATCTACCGGGACACCTTTGGTCAAGAATTCTCTTCAGGCAGGGCAGGACAGCCCCCATGCCTTTCTACTAACTACACCCAGAAGCTGATCGAAAGATGGAGACACCCCAGAGGTGAAAGGTTGAGACCCAAATGCCTCCAGGTATACGGACTCATCCTCAGAAGGGGTAAGGACCTTCCAGCCACCTCTCTGCTTCAGGATCTCAAGGATGTCCGAAAAGGAGGCATCCTCAAAGGGTGACCGTGGGGACCCTTCTGAATCATCTAAGTCTGTGTCTTAAGTGACAGACTCAGGGAGTCTATACGCTTACTCTTGCATGTTTTCTTCCGAGGGGCCTCCCTGGAGGGAGACTCTAGGGAAGTTTCTGAAGAAATGGTCTCACTCAATGGGGTGTCCTGTGACATAGGGTCTCTACGCCTGGGAGGAAGGGGTGGTAAGGATGCGGACTCGGGCATTTTTTTATGAGGAATGCTTGGATTTGAGAGTAGAGCTGCCTGAGGTAATAGCATTCTTCTCATGACCTCGAAAGCACCCAGCTCTGCTCTGAGGGAGACCCTATCTCCACAGAGCCAGGGGACTGCCCCCAAACCAAAACCGTAGGCTCCAAGACAGATGTAGGTACTGAGCTAACTCACGCAGAGGCCCGAAAGGAAGACTCTGATCAGACAATTGACCACTCCGACTCTCCTCCCCAGACCCGGTGAGGGAGCATTGGACCCTAGACCTACTCGCTGTACAATGGCACTGATAAGGTCAGAGCAGAAATTGGAGTCAAACATCCTGGGGCAGGTCTCTGCTCTAACTGTTCCACTACCAATTCCAAACACTCTGGCTCTGAAACCACCAGTTGGGTCTGAGGAGGAATGGGTTCTGGGGTGGTAATGACTGTCGGAGCCAGCTCAACAGTGGGAGGGTCCAAGAGAATTTTGGCCAGTGCCAGCATCCGAAGGAACTTCTTTATCACCTGCTCCACGTCATCATCAGATAAACTCCTGGAACATCGAGAAGAATGGACTGAAGATTTGGCTGATGTTGAATGAAGGATAGGTGAATGCAGCACTGACGAGACCGGCTCCAATATAGGGGACTAGCTCTGGCTAAGGATCTCTATCGGTTCCGAAGTAACAGGTGGAACCGATGAAATAGATATCTCTGGCCCGAAAGCCTTCGGGTCAGATGTTGATTCCTTAGGCTGCTTTCTCAATGGCTCCAAAGCAGGAGCCGAGGTAGATGCTCTTTTGGAGGATTTGTCCTATTTAGGAGAACTGTGTTTCCCTTCGACTGCCTCGGAAAAGGGAACTTTAAGTAATCCCCTGAAGATTAATTTGTTTTTACATTCTAGCAAAACCTTAGAACTAAAACCATGACATACCGAGCACAATTCCTGAAGATGAACCATACACAAGCAGTAAACACAACTGGTTTGTCTATCTGTCAGGGACATTTTCTGACTACAATTATCATACTTCTTAAAGCCCAAAGGCTTGGTCTCTTTAGTATCCTTTGACATAATGAAAAGTACAGTTTTGTACCTACCATAAATGTAGATGTTCGAGTGTTCACACTGCTGCAGTCATTACACTTAGGTTAGCCTGCCGTCAGGCGGTCCCGTAAATCGGCCAGAGTTCCAAAGTCTTGGTCCGGCGTCGGTTGCTGTCGCTTCTTCCCTGACGTCAGTGTGCCAGGGGTATACAAGATGCATCCAACGCCATTTTCTTCAGTTTTTCTTGCCCCAGATGTCAGGTGCCCCCAAGTAGGTAGGCAATACATATTGCTAGTAAAAAATATACATAGAAAATAAAAACAATACCTTCAGGTACAAGCAAATACACCTCAAAGGTTGCATAGGATAGAAAGATATAGATAGGTCCAGCTAGTTCAGAGGGGATGGAGGGAGGGTAACCTGGACTGCAGCAGTGTGAACACTAACATCTACATTTATGGTAGATACACAACTGTACTATGTTCATGTTACACTGCTGCAGTCATTACACTTGGTAGAATCCCAAAGCTAAGGTTGGGTGGCTGGTCTATAAAGAGTTAGGATTGGCTAGGAGGCCCTGCAGAACTGCAGTGGCAAATCCTGCTCTGGATTTAGAGTAAAGAGGCAAGTGGTAATGCTTGGAAAAGGTGTGCACTGAACTCAAAGTTGCAGCCTCCAAAATTTCCTTGGTAGGTACTCCTCTGAGAAAGGCTGTTGAAGTGGCTGTTGCCCTGGTGGAATGTGGCCTGTTATTAGGGACTGATTTTCCATGCTGTGTGTAGCAGTAATGAATACAGTGTCCTATCCATTTGGATATAGTCTGCTTTGAGATAGCCTTGCCCTTTGATCCTGCAGCATATGCTACAAACAGTTGCTCAGTTTTCCTGAAAGCTTTTGTTTTGTCCAAGTAGAAGCGTAGCTGCCTGTGTATGTCCAAAGAGTGCAGAAGTTTCTCCCCTTTATTCTGGTGGGTTTGGATAAAAAGTTGGCAAATGGATGGTTTGGTTAAGAGCCACACTAGATACCACCTTTGGCATAAAGGTAGGGTTTGTCCTTAAAGAAACCCTGTCCTGATGAAAAATTATAAAAGGTTCCACTGTCATTAATGCCTGTAGCTCTGAGACTCTTCATGCTGAAGTTACTGCCAGGAGCAGAGCTGTCTTCCATGATAAAAAATTTAGATAGGCTGTATTTGCTGGCTCAAAAGGTGGCAGGGTCAGTTTTTCCAAAATGAAACTGAGGTCCCAAGTTGGTGTTGATGCTTTCCGGGGCAGTCTTATGTTTTTAGCCCCTCTGAGGTACTGCTTTAGCAAGGGGTGAGAGAATAAAGGAGGATCCGTGTTGTAATGTGCTGAAATGGCAGAGGTGTGGATCTTAATTGATGAGAAGGATAGGCCTTTGTCCAACATCTCAGTTAAGTATTGTAAAATCTGAGGAATGTTTGGGACAAGAGGGTCGAGGCTTTGAGCCTGGTTCCAGACGGAGAATCTCTTCCATTTTTCTGAGTAAGCTTTCCTGGTGCTAGGACTCCTGGCCTCCAAAATGACATCCATAACAGCTTTAGAGATAGGTGTTGCCTGTTTGACTAATGAAACTGCCATGCAGCCAGGTTTAGGGTATTGAGCTGACTGTGCAGGATCTGATTGTTTTGTTGAGTCAGAAGGTGTGGAATTTGAGGCAAAATCCATGGTGGGCCTTGAGCTAAGTACCAGTGCTGGTGTGGCCAGTCTGGAGCAATCAGGATCATCTCTGTTTTTTCTTGTCTGGCTTTTAGGAGTACCTTTGAGAGGAGAGGCAGTGGTGGGAAGGCATAAACTTTTAGGCTTTTCCAGCTGAATGAGAGAGCATCCACTTTCCATGCTTGTGTATGATAAGTCCTTGTGCAGAATTTTTGTAGTTGGCAATTCAGTGAGGAAGCAAAAAGATCTATGTCTGGGCATCCTCATTTTTGCATTACCATGCTGAAGATTTGTGAATTCAATTTCCATTCGTGAGGGTCCATGATATTTCTGCTGAGATGGTCTGCCAGAGTATTTTTCTTTCCTGGCAGGAATTGTGCTTGCAGATGAACTTGATAAGTTAGAGCTGTGTTCCACAAGGTCATGGCTTGCCTGCATAGGGGATAAGAATGAGTGCCCCCTTGCTTGTTTAGGTACCACATTACTGTGGTGTTGTCTGTCTTTAATAATAATTGTCCTGGATGCAGAAGGTCCTTGAAAGCTGTTAGGGCATTTTGAACAGCCAACAGCCAACATCTCTTTTTGATTGATGTGAAGATGCATCTGGTCTGTGGACCACTGGCCCTGAATGCATTTTCCTGCCATGTGTGCTCCCCAGGCGTAATCCAAAGCATCTGTTGTTAGAGTCTGCCTGGCTGTGGGTAGGGTAAAAGGCTGACCCTTGTTTAGGTGACATGCCTGTGCCCACCATCGAAACTCCTGTTGTAGGCAAGGAATCAGTGGTATTACTGCTTCTAAACTGTGAGTGTGTGGAGTCCAAACACTTTTTAGGTACCATTGTAATTTCCTCATATGCAGTCTGGTATATGGTATTAGAAGTATGCAGAATGCCATGAATCCCAGGGCCTGCAGAATTCTTGTTGCAGGGAGATGGGACTTTTTTGCCAGTAATTGAAAATATTGTGTTAGGTGAACTTGTTTGTCTGGCATGAGATAAGCCATCTGGACCGTTTTATTTAAGCTGGCACCCAGGAATATAATCTGTTGTGAGGGCACTAGTTTTGACTTCTTTTCGTTTACTGTGTACCCTAGAGAAATTAGCAACCTTTTTACAAACGCCATATGCTGTAGAAGGATGTCCTTTGTCTCTGCTTGAATGAGGCAGTCATCCAGGTATGGATATATTTGAATTCCTTTTTGTCTGCAAAATGCAATTATTGGTGCCAGGCACTTTGTAAAGACCATGGGCGCAGTAGACAGGTCAAAGGGCAGTGCAGAGAATTGGTAGTGCATTGAACCAGCTTTGAATCTGAGGTATCTTCTGCAATTTTGTCTGATAGGGACATGCAGGTATGCCTCTGAGGTCCAGAGTAACAAGCCAAACCTTCTTGCCCAGCATGGGTAGAAGCTGCTGTAATGTCAACATTTTGAATTTTGGAATATCCAGGTAAGTATTTAGAATTTAAAGGTCTAGTATGGGCCTCCAGGCCTTGTCCTTTCTGGGTACCAGGAAGAGTCTTGAGTAAAATCCTTGTCCTTGTTCCTGTTGTGGTACTTTTTGAATAGCTCTCATGTCCATGAGGGCTGAAATTTGTTTTTGTGCCTTTGCCCATTGATTTTGTGGCAGGTCTGGCATTCCTTTTAGCCTTGGTAAAATATGAAAGTTTAACCTGTAACCTTGAGACACAATATTCAGAACCCATTTGTCTTGGGTGATTGTTTGCCAGTTTTGAGAAAAAAGTGCTAGTTTTCCCCCTAAAGGGGCTGCCAAAAGGGAAGTGCTTGGCGTACGAAGGGGGAAGTCATTGGGACTGTTTCCTGTAAGGTTGAGACTTGTCCTCACATCCTTCTGGGGTTGAGGTGCCCCACTGTTGTTGTCTGTTAGAGCCTTGGGGTTGAGAACTGCCTCTTGGGCGTCTGTATCTGCCTCTCTGTGGCCTGTCTGACACTGGAAAGGACCAATTCTTTGTTGGCCAATTTCTGCTAAATCGAGGTGGCTGTACCTGTAAGAAATCCTTGACTGTTTGCATAGATTTAGCTTTATCCTCCATTTTCTTTAACACCTCTTCTGCCTTAACACCAAAAGTACAGTTTTGTACCTACCATAAATGTAGATGTTCGAGTGCTAATACAGCTGCAGTAATCACATATGGGTTCTCTGCCGTCAGGCGGTCCCTCGGTCGGCCGAATTCCAAAGTCTAGGTCCGGCGTCGGTTGTCCCTTCTTTCCTGACGTCAGTGCGACACGGGTATACAAGACACAGCCGACGCCATATTCTTCAGCCTTTCTTGCCCCAGATGTCAGGTGCCCCCAGAAGGAAGGCAATACATAAATTCTATATATATAAATATATAGTCAAGTAATGCAATGTAATCAAAAAACAGTAGTTGCAAGCAAATACACCATAGGAGGATAACCCAAATTAGGTTGTATGAGGAGGTGTTAGCCACTAGTCCTTTACCAAGAGGGGAAGGAGGGAGGGAGACCTGTACTGCAGCTGTATTAGCACTTGAACATCTACATTTATGGTAGGTACAAAACTGTACTATGTTCATCGTGCATACAGCTGCAGTAATCACATATGGGTAGAATCCCAAAGCTACGCACAGGGTGGTAGGCACTAGGTGGAACTGGGATGAGCCAGAATGCCCTGCAACACAGCAGTGGCAAAGCCTGCTCTAGTTTTAGAATACAAAGGCAGGTGGTAGTGTTTTGTGAAGGTATGCACAGAACTCCAAGTGGCTGCCTCCAAAATATCTTTGGTAGGAACTCCTCTGAGGAAGGCTGTAGAGGTAGCTGTGGCCTTGGTGGAGTGGGATCTGATGCCTGTAGGGACAGATTTCCCATGATAGGAGTAACAAAATCGTATGCAGTGGCCTATCCATTTTGAAATTGTCTGTTTGGTAACAGGCTTCCCTTGTGCTCCTATAGCATAGGACACAAAAAGTTGTTCTGATTTCCTGAAAGGCTTTGTTCTGTCCAAATAATAACGTAGCTGTCTATGGATGTCTAAGGAATGTAGCAGCCTTTCCCCTTTGTTTTGAGGATTGGGGTAAAAGGTAGGTAAGTGTATGGCATGATTTAAAGCTACCCTGGATACCACTTTAGGCATAAATGACGGGTTGGTTGGAAGGGAAACCCTGTCCTCATGGAAGATGAGAAAGGGCTGCACAGCCATGAGGGCTTGTAGTTCCGAAACCCTACAAGCAGAGGTAATGGCAAGAAGGAAAGCTGTTTTCCAGGACAAATATTGCAAATCTGTTGAGGCAGCTGGTTCAAAGGGAGGCTATGTTAATTTTTCTAGAATGTAATTAAGATCCCAGGCTGGCACTGGTTGTTTACTTGGTGGTCTTATATTCTTAGCCCCTCTGAGGAACTGTCTTAACAGTGGGTGAGAGAATAATGGTGGATCCGTGTTGAATTTTGCAGAAATGGCTGAGGCATGGAGTTTTATGGAGGAAAATGAAAGTCCACTGTTCAGCAGCTCAGCTAGATACTGTAATACCCGAAGCAAATTCAGTGTTCTAGGGTCCTGGCCTTTTTTCTCATTCCAAGAGCAAAACCGTTTCCATTTTGCGGAGTAAGCCTTTCAAGTAGATGGCCTTCTGGCCTCCAGAATGACGTCCTGCACCTCCTTGGGGAGTAGGGTCTGTTGTGGTGTTAAGGAATTGTCCATGCAGCGAGATTGAGTGTTTTCAGCTGACTGTGAAGAGTTTTGTAGCTGTGCTGAGTCAGCAGAAGAGGCATTAGAGGTAGAGGCAAGGGAGGAGTATGTGTTAGGCTCCTCAGGAGAGGGTACCAGTGCTGTCTTGGCCAGTCTGGAGCAATCAGTATCATCTTCGGTCTGTCTGCTCTTGCTTTCAAGAGCACCTTGGACAGAAGAGGCAGAGGTGGGAAAGCGTACACTGTCCATGCTGTCCAACTGAATGAAAGGGCGTCCACTCTCCAGGCCTTTGGATGAAAGGTCCTTGAACAAAACTTTTCCAATTGATGATTCCTGTGGGAGGCGAAGAGATCTATGTCTGGCCTCCCCCACGCTTGGATTATCTTTGTAAACACCTGAGGATGCAACTTCCATTTGTGTCGATCTGTCATATTTCTGCTTAGATTGTCTGCCAGCGTGTTTTCCAACCCTGGCAAGTACTGTGCTTGAAGTTCGATTTGCCAATCTTGAGCCAAGTTCCAAAGTGTCATGGCTAGTCTGCACCCCCTGTGATATGATATGAAGTATCAATGTGTTCCTCCTTGTTTGTTTATGTACCACATTACTGTGGTGTTGTCTGTTCTTATCAATAATTGCCCTGGATGCAGGAGGTCCTTGAATGCTGTAATTGCATTTATCACTGCTAGCATTTCTTTTTGATTGATGTGAAGATGCTTTTCCTTTTGGGACCATTTGCCCTGAATGCACCTGCCTGTCATGTGCGCCCCCCAGGCATAATCTGAGGCGTCTGTTGTGATGACTTGATTTGCTTGAGGCTTGCAGAATGGGAGACCTGTGTTTGTTTGACATGCTTGGGCCCACCATAGAAATTCCTTTTGTAAACATGGAATTATTGGTATTACTGTTTCCAAATTGTGGCTGTGTTGAGACCATAGGTTTTTTAGGTACCATTAAAGTTTTCTCATATGCAACTTTGCACATGGGATTAAAAGAATGCAAGATGCCATGAAGCCCAGAGCCTGCAGGATTTTCCTTGCAGTAAGCCTGGCACAATTTGCTAGTATTTTGAAGTACTGAGTTAGTTACCCCTGTTTTTCTGGCGTAAGGTAGGCCATCTGGGTGTTTGTGTCCAAATTGGCACCCAGGAAAGTTATTTTCTGAGATGGTGTTTGCCTGGATTTCTCTTTGTTGATTGTGCATCCCAGAGAATTCAGTAACCGTGTTGCATAAGCCAGATGTTCCAGAAGTATGTGCTTGCTGTCCACTTGGATCAGGCAGTCGTCCAAATAAGGGTAAATTTGTATCCCTTGAAGTCTGCAGTAGGCAATTACTGATGCCAGGCATTTCGTGAATACTCTGGGTGCAGTAGATAAGCCAAAGGGCAATGCAGAGAATTGATAGTGGATTGAACCTGCAAGAAATCTGAGGTATTTTCTGCAACTTTGTCTGATTGGGACATGCAGGTATGCCTCCTTGAGGTCCAATGTTACCAGCCAAAACTCCTTGCCCAGCATGGGAAGAAGCTGCTGTAATGTGAGCATCTTGAATTTTGTGCAGTAAAATGTATTTAGGATGGATAAGTCCAAAATGGGTCTCCAGTCAGTTCCTTTCCTTGGTACCAGGAATAGTCTGGAATAAAAACCTTGACCTTGTTCGTGAGTAGGTACCTCTTGAATAGCTTTCATGTCCATGAGTTTTGAAATTTGTGTTTGTGCTTCTGCCCTTTGATTGTGTGGCAGGTTTGGCATGCCTCTCATTTTTGGAAGAGTGTGAAAATGAAAAGTACAGTTTTGTACCTACCATAAATGTAGATGTTCGAGGATCCACATTGCTGCAGTCATAACCTGTGGGTAGTCCGCTGTCCTCGGTCGGCCCGAATACCAAAGAGCTAGGGTGGCGTCGGTCATTGTCGCCTAGAGCTGACGTCAGTACGTAGTAGTAGTTAAGCGCATGACCGACGCCATATCCTCAGTCTTTCTTGCCCCAGATGTCAGAAGGCCTAAAAATGAAGGCCAAAACTAAAGTAGTAAAAGCCCAACAACCATCAGTGTGGAAAAAAGAGTATCCCCAAAAAGAACCCCAGCAACCACAACTATAGAGGGGAAGGAGGGAGGGATAACTGGACTGCAGCAATGTGGATCCTCGAACATCTACATTTATGGTAGGTACAAAACTGTACTATGTTCTTCGTCTCACATTGCTGCAGTCATAACCTGTGGGTAGAATCCCAAAGCAAAGGAAAAGGGAGGCTGGCAAACTACAAAGCATTAGGAGCTGCTAACATGCCCTGCAAAACTGCAGTGGCAAACCCAGCCCTGGACTTGGAATAAAGAGGGAGATGGTAATGCTTAGTAAAAGTGTGTACTGAACTCCAAGTAGCTGCCTCCAAAATATCCTTAGTAGCTACACCCCTTAGAAAAGCAGCAGAAGTGGCAGTAGCCCTAGTAGAATGAGGTCTGATCCCAGCAGGAACATCCTTCCCATGATGAGAATAACAAAAAGCAATACAATGACCAATCCACTTTAAAATAGTCTGCTTTGAAACAGCATTCCCTTGTGAATTCAAGGCAAAGGAAACAAATAACTGTTGAGTCTGTCTGAACTCCTTAGTTCTGTTCAAATAGTAACGTAACTGCCTGTGGATATCCAAAGAATGCAAGACTTTTTCCCCTTTATTTTGGGGATCAGCATAAAAAGTAGGCAAATGAATAGACTGGTTCAAGGCCACATTAGAAACCACTTTAGGCATAAAAGTAGGGTTAGTCCGCAAGGAAACTCTATCCTTATGAAATATCAAAAAGGGTTCAACTGCCATGAGTGCCTGCAATTCAGATACCCTCCTAGCAGAAGTAATGGCCAACAAAAAAGCAGTCTTCCAGGACAAAAACTTCAGTTCAGATGTAGCTGCAGGTTCAAAAGGAGGTAAAGTAAGTTTCTCCAAAACAAAATTGAGATCCCAGGAAGGAGTAGGAGCTCTACGTGGGGGTCTTATATTCTTTGCCCCTCTAAGAAATTGTTTGAACAAAGGATGAGAAAATAAAGGAGGGTCACAAGCATAGTGAGCAGAAATGGCTGCAGCATGAACCTTCACAGAAGAGAATGACAAACCCTTGTCCAATAATTCAGTAAGATACTGTAGTGCAAAACTCAAATTAGGCACTGAAAAGTACAGTTTTGTACCTACCATAAATGTAGATGTCCGAGAGGTATGCATCTGCAGTCCTAACAAATGGGTTGTCCTGGCCTCAGGCAGCCCTTCGGTCGGCCGGATTCCAAAGTCTGGGTCTGGCCTCGGCTGGTGTCGCACTTCACCCGACGTCATAGCTGCAGTTCTTCGGGTATAAAGGCATCAGCCAACGCCATTTTCCTCAGTGTTTCTTGCCCCAGATGCCAGATGCCCTCTAGGAAGGCTAAATTTGGATAAATGCAAATGTTTCCAAACAACAGAGAGCAAATAGAATTAAACATGTATGTACATATATACAAACAAATACACCATAATAGATTCCCCCAGCTAGCTACAAGATGGGCAAATACCCTAGGAGTACCACAGAGGGGAAGGAGGGTGGGTAATCCTGACTGCAGATGCATACCTCTTGGACATCTACATTTATGGTAGGTACAAAACTGTCCTTCAAGGATGCATCTGCAGTCCTAACAAATGGGTAGAATACCATAGCCAAACTGGGGGAGGAGGCCCTAACAAGATTATGGTGTAGTTAAGATCCCTTGCAACACAGCAGTGGCAAAACCGGCTCGGGATCTGGAGTATAAGGGTAGATTATAATGCTTGGCAAATGTATGCACGGAGCTCCAAGTAGCAGCCTCTAAAATGTCTTTTGTAGCCACTCCTCGTAAAAAAGCTGTAGTAGTGGCTGTAGCCCTTGTGGAGTGAGGTCTGATATTTTCTGGAGTTGCCTTTCCATGATAAGAATAACAAAATCTAATGCAATTTCCTATCCATTTAGAGATTGTCTGTTTTGAAATTGCTTTTCCTTCCATTCCTGTGGCATATGCTACCAGAAGTTGGTCAGTCTTTCTATTGTTCTTGGTTCTGTCCAGGTAGTAGCGCAATTGCCTATGCACATCCAAGGTATGCAGCAGTCTTTCTCCCCTGTTCTGTGGGTTGGGGAAGAATGTAGGTAGGTGGATTGCTTGGTTTAAAGATACCCTGGAGACAACCTTTGGCATAAAGGTAGGATTAGTTCTCATGGACACTCTATCCTGATGGAAGATAAGGAAGGGTTGCACTGCCATTAATGCCTGTAGTTCAGAAGCCCTTCTTGCTGAAGTGATTGCAAGCAGGAAAGCAGTTTTCCATGATAAGGACTGTAATTCTGCTGTTGCTGCTGGTTCAAAAGGGGGAAGTGTCAACTTTTCTAGCACAAAGTTCAAGTCCCATGTAGGCAATGGTGGCTTCCTTGGTGGCTTTACATTTTTGATTCCTCTCAGAAACTGCCTGAGTAGAGGATGAGAGAAGACTGGAGGATCCATGTTGTATTCTGCTGAAATAGCTGACGCATGAATCTTAATGGAAGAGTAAGACAGGCCATTGTGGAAAAGCTCTGCTAAGTATTCCAGGATGTTAGCTATGTTTACCAGTGCTACATTTTGCCCTTTTGCTGCACTCCAAGAGAGAAATCTTTTCCATTTCGCTGAGTAAGTTTTTCTTGTTGAGGGTCTGCGAGCTTCCAAGATAATGTCTTTAACCCTTTGAGATAAATCTGGGTTATTTTGTCTTATGCAATGCTCCAAGCAGCTAGCTGCAGTGTTTTCAGGTTCGGATGCAGGGTTTTGAAGTTGTTCTGTGTTAGCAGTAAAGGAACCAGGGGTAGAGGCCATGCGAGTTCCCGAGACATACTCCTCAGTAGTGGGTACCAGTGCTGTCTCGGCCAGTCTGGAGCTATCAGGATGATCCTTGGGTGGTCTTCTTTGATCTTCAATAGCACCTTGTGCATCAAAGGAAGAGGTGGGAATGCATATGCTGTTAGGTTTTTCCAACTGAAAGATAGGGAGTCCACCTTCCAAGCAAGTGGGTGGTATGTCCTTGTGCAGAATCTTTTCAATTGGTGATTGTGTGGGGATGCGAATAGGTCTATCTCTGGTAGTCCCCATTTCCTTGTGATGGATTTGAAGATGTCTGGATGCAGCATCCATTCGTGGGCATCCATGGTAGTCCTGCTTAAGATGTCTGCTAGTATGTTTTCTTTTCCTGGCACAAATATTGCCTTGAGCTGTATGTTTAGGCTTAGGGCCACATTCCAGAGATCCATTGCCATCCGGCATAGAGGATATGAATGTGTGCCTCCCTGTTTGTTGATATACCACATAACTGTGGTGTTGTCCGTCCTTATCAGCAATTGCCCCTGTTGGAGAAATGGTCTGAATGCTTGAATTGCCAGTTTTACTGCCAGCATCTCTCTTTGGTTTATGTGTAGGTTTAGCTGGTCTTGAGTCCATAAGCCTTGTATGCACTTGTCCAGCATGTGTGCGCCCCAGCCGAGGTCTGAGGCGTCTGTGGTGATAGTCTGGCTTGGTTGAGGGCTGTGGAAGGGCAGTCCTTTGTTCAATTGACAGGCCTGAGCCCACCATCGGAATTCTTGCTTCAGGCATGGAATTATTGGAATTTGGGTTTCTAGGCTGTGCTTGTGCTGAGACCATAAATACCTGAGGTACCATTGCAACTTCCTCATATGCAGTCTGGCATGTGGGATCAATATTATGCAGGATGCCATGTAACCCAGGGCTTGCAGGACTTTCCTTGCTGTAAACTGGTTCTGCGTTGTTAATGCCATGAAGTAGAGTGGAAGGTGCTTTTGTTTTTCTGCTGTGAGGTATGCCATTTGATTTGATGTGTCCAGTTCTGCACCCAAGAAGGTTATCCTTTGGGATGGCAACAGCCTTGACTTTTTTATATTGACTGTGTATCCCAAGGCTTGCAGTAGATGAATGACCCGTTTCAAGTCTTTTGTTAATTTGTTTTTGTTGTCCGCTTGTAACAGGCAATCGTCCAGGTAAGGGTAAATCTGAATTCCCTGAAGCCTGCAATGAGCAATTACTGATGCCAGGCATTTCGTGAATACTCTGGGCGCAGTAGAGAAGCCAAAAGGCAATGCTGAGAATTGATAATGCTCTGATCCTGCAAGAAATCTGAGGTATCTTCTGCAATTTGGTCGTATGGGGACGTGCAGGTATGCCTCCTTGAGATCTAGAGTTACCAGCCAAGACTCCTTGCCCAGCATGGGAAGAAGCTGCTGTAGAGTCAGCATTTTGAATTTTGGGACAATGAGGTATGTGTTCAGAGCGGACAGGTCTAGAATAGGTCTCCATTGATTTTCCTTCCTTGGCACCAGGAAAAGTCTGGAGTAAAATCCTTGCCCTTGTTCCATAGATGGTACCTTTTCTATAGCTCTCATCCTTTTTAAGTTGTCTATTTGTTTTAGAGCGTTTGCCTTTTGATTTGGAGGTAGGTTTGGCATTCCTCTCTTCCTTGGTAGGGTATGGAAGTGAAACCTGTAACCTTTGTCTATTGTCTGTAAAATCCATTTGTCTCCTGTAATGCAATGCCAGTTTTCTGAAAATAAGGCTAGCTTTCCGCCTAAGGGTGCTTCTAGTTGTTCCCTGGTAGGCGGCTTCAGAGCCAAGTCACTGTGATTGTCCTGTGGAAGTGGTAGTGGATGGGTCTGCAGCAGTACTTGGCTGGTTGTTAGGCTGCCACTGACGTCCCCTGTAGGCACCTCTGGATTGACCTCTGCCTCTTGTGCGCCTATTCCTGCCTCTCTGTGCTCTGCTGGTGTCTGGAAAGGAGCAATTCTTGGAAGGCCAGTTCCTACTAAACCTTGGAGGCTGGACCTGTAAGAAATCCTTGACTGTCTGGACAGATTTTGCTTTCTCTTCCACCTTCTTCAGCACTTGCTGTGCAGGAGAGCCAAACAAATTGTGTTTATCCATGGGAGCATCTAGGAGCTTTGATTTTACATGGTCTGTTAAGGACTGCTCTTTTAACCATGCATGCCTTCTGATCACTGTACCAGTCATAGCTGATCTAAAGGAGGCCTCCAGTGCATCATAGCCGCATTTTAAGGAATGATTACTGACCTGCTGTATGTTATGTACCATTTCCTGAAGTTACTTTCTGTCTAAAGGTTCAGGTGAGGACAGCTTTTTAAATAACTGATCTAACATAAATTCCTGATACTGAATCATGTGGAATTGACAGTTTAAGGCCCTAGCTGAAAGAGTAGCAGAAGTATAAACTTTTTTACCCCATCTCTCCAAGGCCCTAGATTCCCTTTCAGAGGGGAGTGGGTTTTTGGCAGAGGTAGCTGCTAAAGCCTTGGGGCCCTGTGAAATAGTTTCAGGATCTGCAAAAGGAGCCTTATACAAGTGATTATGTGTGTCCGGAACCCTGTAGTATCTGTCGGGCTTAGCAGGGGCGGAGGAGTGAATCAGGAGCAGTACAAGCATCATTAAATGCATCATCCACAACTGTAAGTACTGGAGGAATGGCTAAAGGCCTATGCTGTGGCAAATGCAAAAAAGTCCCAAGCCTTTTCCTTGAGTCTGAAAAATCCTGGCCCTGCCATTGAAATTGTTCCCTCATAGCATGTAAGGTTTCCCCAAAAGAAAATTCCTCAGGAGGAGAGGCAGAAGGAATGGAGTCCTCTGCATCAGAGTCCTCATATGGAGAATAAGGGCCCTCAGGAGGGTTTGTATTTTCTGATTCATCTGAGGAGTAATCAGTAGAAACTGGCTCAGGGGGTTCT